>NC_053429.1:77327965-77566060 GCF_007990345.1 Gossypium hirsutum | reverse complement strand
ATCATCTCTTACATACATTTGTATTTCATCTTTACCATGGTATAGTATTCGATCCTTTAATCAATCCAAGATATGCTTAATGACTTACTTGTGTTGGTAAGATGGTTCCAACTCGGCTACTCGATGATCTTTTCTTTGCCTTTGCTCGATTCTCCTCCTTTAACTCCTTGAGCTTAATCAATAAATCAACTAGTTTAACCGCCTTGCTAATATTTACAATCCAATGACACATGCATATGTATGTTAGTATATTCGGCAATCACCCTTACTAATCACCCACTTGATCAATTATGGAGAATCAAAGTTAATATCACAATGTGTACCTATATGGCCCATTATACATAATCAATTTAACATCATCTATATATTTACTCAATGGCCGAATATACCTAATCATACATACACCTAAGCAAAAATAATTTCTAAATCTTTATATCATTTATACACTAGTAAGCATCCTCTCCCTTTCCATCAATTTAGCACATGCATTACTCATTAACCTACAAAAATTATATTCGGCCTTAGCACACAACTTGCTAGCCGATTCTTCCCATCTAGCAACCAATGCACATATGTGCTCACTCAAAATGCTAAAAAAAAGAGATTCAAGAATCATCAATCCACCATCACATGCATCATTAACAAGCTTCATATTTAGCATGCAATGGCATTAACACAAACTCCACCTAGGCCGAATCTTAACTCATCTTCATGCCTCATCACCACAACATCAAACATCAAAATACCAACAAGAATGTAACATGCATGGCCGAATATCATCTCCATCATTTAATAAAGTTTGAACCATGGCTAGGTAGATTTCAAACTTACAACTTAAATATACATGAATCTCAAAGAATAATATCAAACATACCTCAATCTAGTTACATGCATGGCCAAACTTCCTCCTAATTCTCTTCCAAACCAAACATGAAGCAGAACTCCTTCCTCCTCCCTTAGAATTTTCGGTCAAAAGAGGATGAAAAAGGATGAACAAGTTTTTCTTTTCCTTTCTTTAGCTCACGGCAATGGGGGGGGGAAACAACCACTCATTTTTTTGTTTTTCCTTTCTTTATTACCCATACTCCTTATTTTATTTTTTTCCTACATACCTCACTAGGCCAACATGTTCCCAACATGTTTCCACCATAGCATGGCCAACCACTAGCTCAAATTTTGGGTAATTTGACATGCAAACCCATCATTTCACAACATGCATTAAAAGACCATTTTAAATTAGCCTATCATATTTTCACCATGTCTCATATCGATCCCTATTTAATAATTTCTCATACAATTGGCAAAATTGGAGAATGAAACTTCCACATACTCATGTACACACATAATAAGCATAGAATATGGAAATTAATTATTTTTATGACTCGGTTTTGTGGTCCCGAAACCACTTCCCGACTAGGGTCAATTTTGGGCTGTTACAACTCTCCCCACTTAAGAATTTTGTCCGAATCTACCGAAAATAGTTGGGTACGTTCTTTCATCGACTCTCGGTTTCCCAAGTAGCTTCCTCGATCCCATGTTTGAGCCATAACCTTCACTAACGAACCCTTTTGTTTCGCAACTCCTTCACTTCACGAGCTAGGATACGTATCGGTTCTTCTTCATAACTCATATCAGCTTGAATTTCAACCTCTGATGGCTAATTATATGCGATGGATCAGATCGATAGCGTCGAAGCATCGAAACATGAAAGACGTCGTGAATCTTTTCAAGCTCAGGGGGCAAAATCAATCTATACGCAACCGGACCAACTCGTTCGGAGATTTCGTACGGCCCAATGAATCTCGGGCTCAACTTGCCCTTACGGCCAAACCTGAGTACCTTTTTCCAAGGCGAAACTTTAAGGAACACTTTATCTCCCACCTGATATTCAATGTCCTTTCGTTTCAAGTCCGCATACGATTTCTGACGATCTGTGGCTGCCTTCAGACTTTCACGGATTACCTTTACTTTCTGTTCGGCATCTTTAATCAAATCAACTCCGAAAATTTTACTTTCACCGAGCTCGGTCCAAAACAATGGTGTACGGCATTTACGACCGTACAAAGCCTCGTAAGGTGCCATCTTAATACTTGATTGAAAACTATTGTTGTAAGCGAATTCAATCAAGGTACATACCGTTCTCATGAACCACTAAACTCAATGATGCAGCATCTCAGCATATCCTCGAGTATCTGAATTATCCGCTCGGATTGACCATCGGTTTGGGGATGAAAAGCGGTGCTAGAATGCAGCTTGGTACCCAAAGCTTCTTGCAATTTCTTCCAAAATCGCGAGGTGAATCTCGGATCTCTATCCGACACGATAGAAATAGGTACTCCATGTAATCTCACAATCTGAGAAACATACAATTCGGCTAGTTTATCCAATGAAAAATCCGTACGCGCGGGGATAAAGTGAGTCGACTTAGTCAGTCTATCAACAACAACCCAAATCGCATCCTTCTTACTTGTTGACAATGGTAGTCCGGACACAAAGTCCATTGTGACTCGATCCCATTTCCACTCGGGTATCATGATCAGCTGAAGTAATCCTGAAGGCACTTGATGTTCCGCTTTCACTTGTTGACATATTAAACATCTCGAAACAAAGTCAGAGATGTCCCGTTTCATACCATGCCACCAAAACTGTCGTTTCAAATCGTTGTACATTTTCGTACTCCCCGGGTGAATTGACATTCGGCTACAATGAGCTTCGTTCAGAGTCATCGAAATGAGTTCTGAATTTCTTGGAACACACAACCGACTTCTGAACCTCAAACAATCGTCATCATCAATTTGAAATTCGGATTCCATATTCGGAATACATTCAGCCCGTTTTGCAACCAATTCATCGTCGACTTTTTGAGCTTCACGAATTTGATGAATCAATGATGGTTTGGCCTTTAATTCAGCTACTAACACATTGTCGGGTAGAACAGACAAGTGCACATTCATCGCTCGTAAAGCAAACAGCGATTCCGGCTTAAGCGTCCGCAACCACATTAGTCTTTCCCGGGTGGTAATCAAGACAAGCTCGTAATCTTTCAACAACTCAAGCCAACGTCTTTGTCGCAGATTTAAGTCTCTTTGAGTCATCAAATATTGAGACTTTTGTGATCCGAAAATACATGGCACTTTTCGCCAAACAAGTAATGTCGCCATATTTTCAAAGCGAATACGATGGCGGCTAGTTCGAGATCATGGGTTGGATAATTTCTCTCGTGTGGCTTCAATTGTCTCGACGCATAGGCCACAACTCGGCCTTCTTGCATCAATACGCAACCCAACCCGAGTAGGGATGCGTCACTATAAATGACAAACTCTTTGCCTGATTCGGGTTGCACTAAATTGGAGCTTCAGTCAAATGAGTTTTCAGTTGATCGAAGCCTTTCTGACATTTCTCCGTCCATTCGAACTTAGCATCCTTTTGAAGTAGCTTCGTCATTGGTGTGGCTATCATCGAGAAACCTTTGACAAATCGTGGTAATAACCGGCGAGTCCCAAAAAGCTCCGAACCTCAGTAATATTTCTCGGAGGTTTCCAGTTAAGTATGGCTGAGATTTTGTTCGGGTCAACTCGAAACCCGATGCGGATACCACATGACCCAAGAAGCTAACCTCTCTTAACCAGAACTCACACTTACTGAACTTAGCATATAACTTCTTATCCCGCAAAACTTGCAACACTAATCTCAAGTGTTCAGCATGTTCGATCTCATCTCTTGAATAGACCAAGATGTCATCAATGAACACAACTACGAACCGATCCAAATATGGTCTGAAGATCCGATTCATCAAATCCATAAATACCGTAGGGGCATTAGTGAGCCCAAACGGCATCACTAAGAACTCGTAGTGACCGTACCTTGTTCTGAAAGCAGTTTTGGGTATGTCCGAATCTCGAATTCGCAACTGATAATAGCCCGATCTCAAATCTATTTTGAGAACACTGAGGCTCCTTCAGTTGGTCGAACAAATCATCGATGCGCGGCAACGGATATTTGTTCTTTATCGTCACTTTATTCAGTTGACGATAGTCAATGCACAACCTCATGGTTCGTCCTTCTTTTTCACGAACAATACTGGTGCACCCCAAGGTGAGAAACTTGGTCGAGCAAAACCTCTATCCGTCAATTCTTGCAACTGAGATTTTAACTCTTTTAACTCGGTTGGTGCCATACGATACGGAGCTATCGAAATCGGCGTAGTCCCAGGTACAAGCTCAATACCAAAATCTACCTCCCGAACAGGTGGTAAACCCGGTAATTCTTCAGGAAAAACATCCGGGTATTCACAAACCACCGGCACAAATTCGGGTTTCTTTTCTAACTCTTTGTCATCAAGTACATATGCAAGGTATGCTTCGCACCCTTTTCTTACATATTTCTGGGCCAACATTGCTGATATTACAGCTGGCAACCCCCTTAAGTCCGTAGACTCAATTCGAATTATCTCGTTATTTGCGCACCTCAAATCAATAGTCTTGCTTTTGCAATTCACAACCGCATCATGCGCGGTCAACCAATCCAAACCAAGAATAACGTCAAATTCGTCAAACGGCAAAAGCATCAAATCGGCCGGAAGACAGGATTCTCGGATTTTAGAGGGCATCTCTTACACACTTTATCAACAAGTACGCATTGACCCAAAGGGTTTGACACTCGAATTACGAACTCAGTAGACTCAACAGGTAGAGTCTTACTGGATGCTAAGGTTTCGCATACATATGAATGAGTAGAGCCAGGGTCAATCAATGCAATCACATTAGTATCAAAGAGAGTGAAGGTACCAGTGATGACGTCAGGGGAGGATGCCTCCTCTCGTGCGCGAATGGCATATGCTCTAGCAGGAGTACGGTTCTCGGCTCGAACAGCCGTATCAGAGGTCCCTCTCTGACTACCACCCCTACCTCCTAAAATTCTCGGTGGTCTACCTCTAGTTGTCACTCCACTAGGTCTTGCACCTTGAATCTTATTCTTCTCATCAAGCTCCGTGCAATCTCTAATGAAGTGGTCCTTCGAACCGCATCCGTAACAAGCCCTGTTAATAGACTTACCCCAACATTCACCTATGTGTCGTCTTCCACATTGGGGACATTCAGGTTTCTCTAGACGATTATTGCCCACACTAGCTACCGAAGTAGCTCGGGAGTCCGTCGATGGTCTTGCTCTGATGGAAATTCCCGCAGTCGTCCTCGACTTATTAGTGTCCTCCCTGAACTTCTTTAAGGCTGAGAACGGAGCTTTACCCGTCGATCTTTTACGATAGTCTCTAGCTTCAAATTCAGCCTTCTTCTTCTCCTTTCCAAGTTCTTCCGCCTTGCAGGCTCGTTCGACTAGTGTTACGAATTCTTTTATTTCCAAAATACCCATTAGTAGCTTTAAATCTTCATTCAATCCTTCTTCGAATCTTTTGCACATAGCAACCTCATCAGCTACACACTCCCGGGCATACCAACTGAGTCTTACGAATTCATGTTCGTATTCAGATACTGTCATACGGCCTTGCTTGAGTTCCAAGAATTCCTTACGCTTTTGATCAATGAACCGTTGACTAATATATTTCTTTCGAAATTCCGTCTGAAAGAAGTCCCAAGTTACTCGTTCGTTTGGGACTATGGAAATCAGGGTCCTCCACCAATAGTAGGCTGAGTCCCGCAACAAGGATATAGCACACTTTAGACATTCATCGGGTGTGCATGACAGTTCATCAAACACCCGAATGGTGTTATCAAGCCAGAACTCGGCCCTTTCAGAATCATCAGTAACTATGGCCCTGAACTCCTCAGCCCCGCGCTTCCTAATCAAGCCTACAGGTGGCTTACTCAGCCTCACAGGATCAGTAACTGATGGCATTACTGGCTCCGGGGGTGGATTATTCAAATTCGGGAATTGTTGGACAGCCGGATTGGTTCGGGCATACTGCGCGACCCACTCATTCATCATGGTAAAGAAGGCTTGTTTAGCCCCCTCACCTTGATTATTCGCAGATGACTGAGGTTCAACAGGCAGTGTCCCTTGTGCAGGAGCAGCCGCTACACTTTCAATGTCATCCGCCAAGGTTCTCTCTAAACCGGGATCCATTTACTAATCAAAACATAAATTTTAACCGTCAGAAGTCATCACACAGTTAAACATTAACATTCGCCATGTATAGCTAGACTCATACGTGCTATGGTAGTCCTAGAACCGACTAAACCATAGCTCTGATACCAAATCAAATGTAACACCCCGAACCCGAGACCGACACCGGAGTCGAACACGAGATGTTAACAGACTTTAAACCCTTTATAAAAATATTTCTCAGACACTGCCAATCTGTGTACTAGTCGCTTTAAAAATCATATCTTGAGTTTCACAACTCGAAAATCAGTTTCGTGATTTTTCCCTGAAACTAGACTCATATGCCCATCTACATATTTTTTTCTAGAATTTTGGTCGGGCCAATTAGTACAGTTTATTAGTCAAATCTCCCATGTTATAGGGATCGACTACACTGACCTTTGCGCATTACGACCTGGATATCTCTCTGCACAGAGCTTCAATACTGATGCCGTTTGTTTCTATAGAAACTAGACTCAGAGAGAAATCTATCCATTTATGGTATGACTCCTAATTGTCTCTGGTTAATTTATAATGAATTTCCAAAGTCGGAACAGGGAATCCAGAAACCGTTCTGGCCCTGTCTCACGAGAACCTGAATATCTCTTAACATACTGTCCATATGATCTTTTCGTTGCTTCTATATGAAAATAGACTCATCGAGCTTTGAATACATAATTTATTCATCAATTTATTCCACTCCTACTATTTTTCGTTATTTTTCAATCTCACGTCACTGCTGCTGCCAGCATCTGTTACGAAAGCAACTATGCCCATTTCGTGATTTCTCCTTGATCTAACTAGTAATTCGTCATACATATCACAAATTATGATCATGACTAGCCATGCCAAAGGCTAATCATTGTCAAACATCCCCCTACTACACTATTGCCATATCATGAATTTTAACACCAAAATAATCAACCATGACATATGGCATAAAAAGGTCGAATTATCAAGATTTACGACCTAACGTTATGAAACCAAACCCAACCGAACATTTATGCCATTTTCGCATGGCTAAAAGTTTACATACCAAAGTTCAAACACAACATAATAGCCTATACATGCCGAAATGTTCTCCTAATCCGACTAAGAAGAAAGTACCAAAACTTGCTAGCCGGTGTGATGACTTCGACGACGGCACGATCACGCAAAAAGAGACGAGTCCAAGAAACCTAGAATAGGTGACAAGCAAACACCGAATGAGTATATAACTCAGTAAGCCATAAGCATTCCACAACCATCCATTAATAAAATTATCACAACAGGAAACAATGAAATGAGGTTAAGTACTCCATCCATACCAAACTATACCATAGTTCCTTAAACCCTATGGTTCAATCTCATACCAAGTCCTACATTGGCCTTTCATACATCATTTTATTTTCGTTATAATCATACAATTAAACGAACTTTCACCTATTCCACAATGAACCTTATGTACGTGACTTCAACTATAATCGTCACATAGGTTCAAAACTTACCAAGCTCAACTCCAAATATAAACATAGCGCCTATTAGCCATGAACTCAAGGTACTTACCTTTTCCGCTGTCCAAAATTCACTCGGTAAAGTCGCACCCTTCATGTAAATAATTTATAGAAAATATATATTGGGTTCGCACACATAGTGCTTAATAATCAACCGCGCACACTTAGTGCCATGCATTTCAAGTTCGCACACTTACCTTTTCCGCTGTCCAAAATTGACTCGGTAAAGTCGCACCCTTCATGTAAATAATTTATAGAAAATATATATTGGGTTCGCACACATAGTGCTTAATAATCAACCGCGCACACTTAGTGCCATGCACTTTAAACTCACACACTTAGTGCCATGCATTTCAAGTTCGCACACGTACCTTTTCCGCTGTCCAAAATCGACTCGGTAAGGTCGCACCCTTAATGTAAATAATTTATAGAAAATATATATTGGGTTCGCACACATAGTGCTTAATAATCAACCACGCACACTTAGTGCCATGTACTTTAAACTCGCACACTTAGTGCTGTACAATTTAAACCCGCACACTTAGTGCCAATCTCATGACCGTGAACACTTATTGCCCGCACACTTAGTGCCGAAAACCAGCCACTCAATAGGCTTCACTTCCTTTTTACATTCGACAAATTTCATCTCTACTTACATATACATTTGTATACATTTCATCTCATTAAACACAATGGTATAGGTATTACGATCCTTTAAATCAATACCAAAGATATGCTTAATGACTTACTTGTGTTGGGTAAGATGGTTCCAACTCGGCTACTCGATGATCTTTTCTTTGCCTTTGCTCGATTCTCCTCCTTTAACTCCTTGAGCTTAATCAATAAATCAACTAGTTTAACCGCCTTGCTAAATATTTACAATCCAATGACACATGCATATGTATGTTAGTATATTCGGCAATCACCCTTACTAATCACCCACTTGATCAATTATGGAGAATCAAAGTTAATATCACAATGTGTACCCTATATGGCCCATTATACATAATCAAATTTAACATCATCTATATATTTACTCATATGGCCGAATATACCTAATCATACATACACCTAAGCAAAAATAATTTCTAAAATCTTTATATCATTTATACACTAGTAAAGCATCCTCTCCCTTTCCATCAATTTAGCACATGCATTACTCATTAACCTACAAAAATTATATTCGGCCTTAGCACACAACTTGCTAGCCGATTCTTCCCCATCTAGCAACCAATGCACATATGTGCTCACTCAAAAATGCTAAAAAAAAAGAGATTCAAGAATCATCAATCCACCATCACATGCATCATTAACAAGCTTCATATTTAGCATGCAATGGCATTAACACAAACTCCACCTAGGCCGAATCTTAACTCATCTTCATGCCTCATCACCACAACATCAAACATCAAAATACCAACCAAGAATGTAACATGCATGGCCGAATATCATCTCCATCATTTAACAAAGTTTGAACCATGGCTAGGTAGATTTCAAACTTACAACTTAAAATATACATGAATCTCAAAGAATAATATCAAACATACCTCAATCTAGTTACATGCATGGCCAAACTTCCTCCTAATTCTCTTCCAAACCAAACATGAAGCAAGAACTCCTTCCTCCTCCCTTAGAATTTTCGGTCAAAAGAGGATGAAAAAGGATGAACAAGTTTTTCTTTTCCTTTCTTTAGCTCACGGCAATGGGGGGGGAAACAACCACTCATTTTTTTGTTTTTCCTTTCTTTATTACCCATACTCCTTATTTTATTTTTTTCCTACATACCTCACTAGGCCAACATGTTCCCAACATGTTTCCACCCATAGCATGGCCAACCACTAGCTCAAATTTTGGGTAATTTGACATGCAAACCCATCATTTTCACAACATGCATTAATAGACCATTTTAAATTAGCCTATCATATTTTCACCATGTCTCATATCGATCCCTATTTAATAATTTCTCATACAATTGGGAAAATTGGAGAATGAAACTTCCACATACTCATGTACACACATAATAAGCATAGAATATGGAAATTAATTATTTTTATGACTCGGTTTTGTGGTCCCGAAACCACTTCCCGACTAGGGTCAATTTTGGGCTGTTACAAAACCTAAGACGAATCTTGTTATTATTTTCTGAATCGTATGATAAATAGTTAACTTGTTCTTAATTCTTGTTTTTATATCCTAGGATACTGATTCAAGACAAGCTCTTATTCAGAGGAGGAATAGACCCTGTCTAAGAGTAAATTTGTCATAATTAAACAGAGTTGATTGCGCGCTTTGATGTAGGGTGACAAGATTTTACCAGATTAGGGTGAAACCTAATAAGGGGATCCATAGATCAAGTTAATGCAACCCTAGAATGTTAATTAGAGAAATTTCTCGGTTATTCAATCTAGGGATTAGACGTTATTAGTCTTGAACAGGGATAATAACATAACTTAGAGATCTCTACGGAACAGGTTAAATGAATAAATCGTCCGATTCAGAGCCAGAATAACAAGTACAGTCTAGGTGGATTTTTCCTTAGGTATTGTCTTCATTCAATCGATTTTGCCAAAAGCAACTCCCCAATTCCATTCTCTGTGCGTTCTTAGTTTAGATAATTAGTTAGTTAAAACAAAAACCTCTTTATTCTTAGGCTAGATAATAAAAAGATAGTCATTACTAGTACTTTTAGTTCCTTTGGGTTTGACAATCCGGTCTTGCTAAAGCTATACTACTGTTCGATAGGTACACTTGCCTACATCGCAATAATAGTTAGTTCAAAAACGAGTAATTATAAATATTTAAAATCTATCACAAAATCACGCGATCAAGGCTTAAAGTTTGATGAAATTTTTAAGCTTTCAAACACTTAACAATGGCTGAAAAATCGGTTGGAATGAAGAGAGAATGAAAGAAAAAAAATGGTAGCTAGGCTTAGATATTATTTTATCACATAACATGACATCACTTACCTAACATTTTGACCATTCACCCTTCCTTGTCTCATAGCTGACCAAGCTCTTAAAAAAGGGTTTAATTTCCCTTTAAAGACCCCCAAATTTTATTCTCTTGCTATTTGACAGCTTTAGCTATCAAATTAGGACTTTTGCACTTTATGCGATTTAGTCCTTTTTCACAATTGAGCACGCAAACGTCAAAATTAACTCACCAAATTTTCCATACACTAATATAAACATGCAATGACTCCAAAATAATAATAAAATAATTTACTCAATTCTGGATTTGTGGCCTCGAGACCACTATTCTTACTAACCCCAAACTCAGGCTGTTACACATTCAATATACATATAACCAACTTTATAACATGATTCATATCATCACTTCAAATACCAAAACTTACCTTAATTTCAATACATTAGCTAACACATACCTATGCCTTTTAATTCGATTTTTCATTTGGTCTTTACTTAGAATTGCCCGTGGAGTCATTCGAAATTAAATAGGATACTCAGATAGTTGCACATTTCATACAATGTCAACATCCCAAACGTCGTCTTACATGCAATTACATATCGATGCCACTGTCCCAGACAGGGTCTTACTCGTAAACACATATTGGAATCACCTATCGATGCCAACATATTAAACATGGTCTTACTCGCACACACATAACAAAATCACATATTGATGCCAACATACTAAATGTGGTCTTACTTGCACACACATATCAGAATCATATATCGATGGCAACGCATTAAACGTGGTCTTACTCGTAATCACATATTGATGCCAATGTCCCAGACATGGTCTTACACGTAATCATATATCGATGCCAATGTCCCAGATGTGGCCTTACACATAATCACATATCGATGCCAATGCCCCAAACGTGGTCTTACACGTAATCACATATCAAAAATTCTATGCCATGAAATATGTATCTTGGCTATTCCTAAGGTTTGTACGGGGCTTTCGGACATCGTATCTCTGCCTAATCGAGTTCGTAAACATATATCCCAAGCATATACACATTCGGCTACCACATATAGACTTTCACATAATTCATTTCAGTATATATAACTCGTATTTATTTAAAATTTTCAGCATCTATATGTTTATAAACTTACCCCAGACAACGATAATAGGAATAGAACAATTATGTAACAGTCGAATTTTGGGCCTAGTTGAAAAAGTGGTTTCAGAACCACTCACACGTGGTCAGATAAAATATTTTTGATATTATTTTATGTGTTATAGCATGATTTTATGAGTGCATGAAAATTTTGGTGAATTTATTTTAGCGATTGAATGCCTAATTGCGAAAAAGGACTAAATCGCATAAAGTGTAAAAGTCCCATTTTTATAGATAAGGGTGTTAATTTGCCATGAATCTTAATTTGGAGGTCTTTAAAGGACAATTAGGTAAATTTTAGAAGGGTGGCCGGCCATAGGGGACAAGTTGGTCAAAAAGTCAAAAATCCAGTGGTTTGGTGACTTAATTGAATAAAATAAAACAAAATGACTTCATCTTTTCATCCTCTTCTCCTACCATCGAAATTTTTAGCCATTAGAGGGGTTTTTGAGCGTCAAAATTTTAGCAACTTTAAACCTTTGCAAATAAGTGATCTTGATGACTTTTCTTTAATATTTTTGTACTTTTGAGACCCTTGTAGCATGAACTTTCTAATGGGGAGACTATTTTAAAAAATGATTGAAAGTCTAAGGTTTTTCCATGAGAGCATTTAGGTTGTTTGTTGGATTTTTATGGAAGAAAATGAGTCTTGAATAAGTAATAAACAAATTTTGTGAGGAAGTTTTCATGGAAACCCTAACTAAGGACCATTTTGCATAAGTTGTAAAATAGGTGATAAATGTATGAAATAATGAAAATTGTGGACTGCTTCTAGTATAAAAAAGTATTCGGCTCAGCTTGATTAGTGAGAAAATGTGATTAAAATCAAATTTCGAGCCTAGGGGTAAAATGGTCATTTTGTGAAAGCCTAGGGGCAAAATGGTTATTTTACCCAATTATAAATTTTTGAGTATCTAGATTTATATGCTGATGAAATGAATGCATTTTATCAATATAGAATAAGAGAAGCGTGATTCGAGTATTGATCGGGGTAAGAACAAAGTTTACGAGGATTAAGCTCGTTCCCATCATTTTGTATCGAGGTAAGTACATATGTAAATAACATGTCATTGTAGCTTACTTTTAAATGTTTTATTTTTACCATGTATCATAAATTTTGCTCGATGTCATAAAAGTATAAATAATGCGAAGTAAGGGTAACCTACGTTATGAACAAGTGCAACGACATCAGGTTAGATACGAGATCCCGTTGAACCTTGGAAATAGTATAGGATATAAAAAGGTAAGTCATGAGAAATTGGGTGGTTTGAACTCATGAGTTGAGTCTGAGTTCATAAGATAAGCCAAATATGTAATGTGGGTCTGGGTACTAACTTTGTGTGTATACCCGTGAGTAGCTCAATGAGCGACCATTACATAATAGAGCCATAGGGTCCGGGTGCTGACTTTGTAAAAGGCTTGTGACTAGCTCAAATATACAAGTATTACAAAGTTCGAGGTAGCTTTTGCTACTTGTATGGTACTTAAGAGTAAACTATCCAAGTATTCATTGGTATTTTCGAGTGTTCAATGGGTAACTCGATGAATGGATTAGCGATACTTCGGGTGAGGTATGTCAATAAGGAGAATGAATTTGAGTTATTTTACAGGTAACTGCAGGTATGTATACTAAACTCCCGAATGAAGACCTTAGTATGTGATGAGATGTAGTAAGTATGCATAGATTATGTGAAGAGTAAGATAGTGAGATTAAAATGATATATCATTTAAGTATGATAAACCACGATTTGATGAATGTATTTCTAATTACACTTATTTACATTTATGTACTTACTAAGCTCTCATGCTTACCCTATTTCCTTTTCATTTTCTTATAGTGCCTCCAAAGTAGTTCGAGGATCGTCGCTTATGTCGGAGAAGCCAGCCACACTATCCTTAAAGCATTTGGTATTGCTAGTTTTATCATTTTGATTATGGCATGTATAGGAACTTTTTATTTTATTTTTGTGTCACATTGTTTTGGGGCCAAAGGAGTTGGCTAGTTTTACCATTTGACTCATTTTGTATAAGGCCATGAAATTGGTAATATTGTTAGTCATTATATAAATGCAAGATAGTCTTTTACGAATGTGAAATTGTTGGCATGGTTGAACCTATGAATTGTATATAGGTCTTAGCTATAGTTGTTGGTTGATAAATCATATTAAGTTAGATTTTGATATGTTGATTGGTATTAAATTGTGTTTCAGGGTGGCATAGGGCTTTGTAAATAGCCTTATATTGTCCACGTGGGTAGACACACGGGCACGGCCAGCCCCATGGGTGTGTTGTCCGGCCGTGTGTCCCCTACACGAAAAAGTTTCAAGTCAGTATACATGGTAGTAAACACACGGGCAGAGACACCACCTTGTGTCTCAGTCGTGTGGAGGACACGACCTATGGCCACAGGCGTGTTCCTTGGCCATGTGCCCCTTATTGGATGCTAAGGTCAGAAACAGAATGTCAAGGATTTGGGACACAGGCTGGGACACGGGCGTGTCATGGCCGTGTGAGGGACATGGGCGTATGTCAGACTGTGTGAAAACCCCCGTAGGTTCATATTTAGAATTCAATTCATACAGGCATGGGACACGGGCGTGTCCCTTGATGCTTAGGCTGTGTGTGTCACATGGACCATTAACACGACCATGCCTTAATGACCACACGGGCATGTCGCCCATCCACACAGGTATGGCTCTATTTCAAGGGTTATTTTTCTAAAGTTGGTTAAGGACCCGAGCTGGTCCCGAATGGTTTCCAATTTATGTTTGAGGCCTCGTAGGTAAATGTTAAGGAGTTTATATAAAGTTTTAAAATTTATCAAGTCTTGATGATTCAAAAAAGTTTGAAAGAACGTGTTTAAGTGTGGTAATGCCTTGTACCTATCCCAGCGTAGGGCTCAGAAATGGGGTGTTATATTTAATGGTATCAGAGTTATGGTTTAGTTGGTTCTCGGGCTAACCTAGTGTGTGTACGAGTCTAGCTATACATGCCATAAATAAATTGTGATAGTGTGATGACTCTTGATTTTGTTATCATGTTTTCTTATAGTAATGGATCCCGATTGAACTATGGCGGGAGATGTAGAAAGTAATGCACCGACTCTTGCTGAAGGGGTGGTGCCATCTGATAATCAACCTCTCACAGTTAGCCAGGGAGGGGGAGAAGAGGCTCAGGAAGCTTTTCTCCACATGATGAATGAATGGTACACGGAGTTCGTCTGAGCAAACCCGAATGCTCAACCCCCTCCACCTCTACCTATCCCTTAACCTGTCCCTATAGCACGCAGGGTATGAATTTTGTAAGACTGGATAGACCCCCAATAGACAAGATCCAAAAGCATGGAGCCGAGGAGTTCCGTGCAAATAAGGACGGTGATCCTGAAAGGGCAGAGTTCTTGCTTGAGAATACCATTAGGGTAGTCGATGAATTATCTTGTACTTCCAAAGAATACTTAAAGTGTGCCATATCCTTATTGAGGGACTCGGCATACCACTGGTGGAAAACATTAGTTTCAGTGGTACCTCCCGAGAGGGTCACATGGAATTCTTCCAGGAGGAATTCTGGAAGAAATATATTAGTGAGAGATTCATGGATCAAAAGCATAAGGAATTTCTTGACTTGAAGCAAGGCTGCATGATGATTACTAAATATGAAAGGGAGTTCGTCTGACTTAGTAAGTATGCTCGGGAGTCTGTGTCCTCTGAGGCTAAGATGTGTCGAAGGTTTGAAGACGGACTTAATGAGGATATTTGATTGTTAGTGGGTATCCTTGAATTGAAAGAGTTTGTGGTGCTCATTAATCAAGCTTGTAAGGCCGAAGAATTTATTAAGGAGAAGAAGAAAATCAAGGTAGAGACTAAAGATGCAAGGAAGAGACATTCAAGAAAGTCATTTCCATCTCAGTCTAATAAATCTAGGGACATTTACTCCCATTCTCATGTGTCATCTGGATGCTCGTATAGAGATCATAAGAAGCGAGACTCAGATTCTAAATCTCGGGCTATATTAATGGCTAGTGTGGGTAATGCCATTTCTTCTCGACCAGAGTGCCAGCATTGTGGTAGAAGTCATTTCGGCAAGTGTAGAATGAAGGATGGATCTTTTTTTTGATGTGGTTCTCAAGACCATTTTATCAAGGATTGTCCTGAGATAAACAAGAAAGAAAATTTCAAGGTGCAATGTCAAGAGGCACCAATTCTAAAGGAAGACTTCAGAAGAATGTTGGAAGCGGGGCTAGCAACAAGAATGTAACAAGAGACACCAGAGTGAGATTAGAAGTTAGAGCTCCGGCTAGAACCTACGCCATACGCGCACGTGAAGATGCATCTTCTCCCGATGTGATCACTAGTACATTTTCTCTCTATTATAATACTATTATTGCTTTGATTGACCCTGGCTCCACTCATTCATATGTCTGCATGAAATTGGTGTCAAACATGAACATACCTATTGAGTCTACGGAGTTTATGATTAAGGTGTCAAACCCTCTAGGCAAGCATGCAATAGTCGATAAAGTATGCAAGAAATGTCCTTTGATAGTTAGAGGTCACTGTTTTTCCAGCCGATTTGATGTTGTTACCATTCAACGAGTTTGATGTCATTTTGGGACTGGTTGACACTTCAAGAAGCTGTAGTAAATTGTAGGAAAAAGGTTATTAAATTGAAATGTGAAAATGGTGAAACTCTTTGGGTTAAATCAGATGAACCGGATAATTTTCCTATTGTAATATCTCAACGTCTGCCTGAAAATGTTTGAGTCTAAGCTGAAGGTTGAGACAATATCATTTGTATGCAGATATACAGACATATTTTTGGAAGAATTCCCTGGGTTAACCCCCTAATAGAGAAGTTAAATTTTGTATAGAGCTAATGCCAGGGACAACACCTATTTTGATTGCTTCGTATCGAATGGCTCCGACTGAGTTGAAGGTGGGGTGCTCCGGTGCTTTTTGTGAAAAAGAAAGATGGGTCCATAAGGCTATGCATAGATTACTGCCAGTTAAATAAGATGACAATCAAGAATAAATATCCGTTGTCGCAAATTGATGACTTGTTCGATCAATTGAAATGAGTAGCATGGTTTTCTAAGATAGACTTGAGATCCGGCTACTATCAACTGAGAGTTAAAGAGTCAGATGTACCTAAGACTACTTTTAGGACGAGGTATGGTCACTACGAGTTCCTCGTCATGCCTTTCAATTTAAAAAATGCTCCCTCCTTGTTTATGGATTTAATGAATAGGATTTTTCGGCCATACTTGGATAAGTTTGTCATTGTATTTATCGATGACATCCTAATCTATTCTAGAGATGAGGTAGAGCATACCGAACACTTGAGAATTGTTCTACAGACTCTGAGAAACAATTAGTTGTATGCCAAGTTTAGTAAGAGTGAGTTTTGGCTTCGAGAAGTCGAATTTTTGGGTCACATTGTCTCGAGCGATGGCATTAGGGTTGATCTCAGCAAGCTTTTTACTATTATTGAATGGAAACCCTCAAAGAATGTATCCGAGGTTAGAAGCTTTTTGGGTTTGGCTAGTTATTACATGTGATTTGTAAAGGATTTCTCCATGATTAGTACTCCCATGATGAGGTTATTGCAAAAAGAAGTTAAGTTTGAATGGTTGGATAAGTGCTAGTAGAGTTTCGAGAAGTTGAAGAAGTTCTTGACTGAGGCTCCAGTATTTGTACAACCCGAATTAGGAAAAGAGTTCGTGATTTATAGTGATGCTTCTCTGAATGGCTTGGGATGCGTACTTATGTAGGGAGGCAAGGTTATAGCTTATGCCTCGAGACAATTGAAACCTCACGAGAATAATTATCCGACACATGACTTAGAGTTGGCCGCCATAGTGTTTGCCTTGAAGATCTGGTGACATTATTTGTTCAAGGAGATATGTCATGTATACACCGATCATCAAAGTCTTAAGTACTTGATGACTCAGAAGGATCTAAATCTGAGACAACGGAGGTGGTTGGAACTATTAAAAGACTATGAATTGATTATTGACTACAATCCGGGTAAGACAAATGTGGTCGCATATGCATTGAGTAGAAAATCATTATTTGCACTGAGAGTAACGAACGCCCAATTGGCTTGGTCAGAGGATGGTTTGATTCTAGCTGAGTTAAAAGCTAGACCGACGTTTCTCCAAGAAATTTGTAAAATTCAGATGAGTGACAATAAATTGTTAGCCAAGAGAACTCAGTGTAAATCGGATGTTGAGTTAGATTTTCGGATTGATTCCGATGGTTGCTTGAGATTTCAGGGTAGGATTTGTGTTCCTAAGGATATCGAGTTGATTCAGAAAATTTTAATTGAGGCTTATAGTGGTTGTTTGTCAGTACACCCTAGATGTACAAAAATGTACAATGATTTGAAGAAAATGTATTGGTGGCCGGGTATGAAAAGAGACATTTCAGAGTTTGTATTAAAATGCTTAGTGTGCCAAAAAGTGAAGGTAGGGCACCAAATAACTTCAGGTTTACTTTAGCCTATCATGGTCCCCGAGTGGAAGTGGGATCAGGTTACTATGGATTTTGTGATGGGTTTGCCGGTAACTCCGAGGAAGAAAGATGTCATATGGGTTGTGATTGATCGACTAACAAAGTCAGCTCATTTTATCCCGATGCAAACGAATTTCTCACTTGATAAGCTAACCGACTTGTACATTTCTGAGATTATGAGGCTTCATGGAGTGCCCTTGTTGATTATTTCAGATAGGAACCCGAGGTTTACTTTGAGGTTTTGGAAGAAGTTGCAAGAAGCTTTGGGGACAAAGTTGAATTTTAGCACAGCTTTCCATCCGCAAACCGACGGTCAGTCGGAGAGAGTAATTCAAACCCTTGAGGATATGTTACGTTGTTGTGTCCTGGAGTTCCAAGGCAGTTGGGAGAAGTATTTACCACTGGTCGAATTCACTTATAACAATAGCTATATGTCGAGTTTGAAAATGGCACCTTATGAAGCGTTGTATGGGCGTAAGCGTCGAACGCCTTTGTATTGGACCGAGCTTAGAGAGGGTCAAATTCATGGGGTCGACTTAGTCAAGGAGACCAAAGAACAAGTTAAGGTGATTCGTGATTGTCTAAAGGCCACTTCGAATAGATAGAAATCTTACGCGGATTTTAAACAAAAGGAGATCGAGTTTCAGGTCGGCGATAAAGTATTTTTAAGAGTATCTCCTTGGAAAAAGGTTCATAGATTCGGTAAAAAGGGTAACTGAGTCCTTCTTTTATCGGACCTTATGAGGTGTTGAGAAAATTGGCCCAGTAGCCTATCAGTTAGCCTTACCATCAGAATTGGAAAGGATCCACGACGTATTCCATGTGTCCATGTTATGCCAATACCGCTCTGTACCTTCACATGTGATTTATCCAACTGAAGTAGAGCTTAGATCGGATATGTCTTATGGTGAGGAACCTGTTAAGATCCTAGCTTGAAAAGTTAAGCAACTAAGAAATAAGAATGTTCCCCTTGTGCAAGTGTTATGACAGAGACATGGGGTTGAAGAGGCCACATGTGAGCCCGAGGAAATCAAGAAAAGCTAATACCCAAATCTTTTTACCGATAAGATTTTCGAGGATGAAAATCCCTGAGGGGGAGAATTGTAATAGCTCGATTTTGGGCCTAGTCAAAATAGTGGTTTCGAAACCACTCACCCAGGGTCGGAGAAAATTTTTTGATATTATTTTATGTGTTATAGCATGATTTTATGAGTGCATGAAAATTTTGGTGAATTTATTTTAGCGATTACATACCTAATTGCGAAAAACGACTAAATCGCCTAAAATGTAAAAGCACCATTTTGATAGATAAGGGTGTTAATTTGCCATGAATCTTAATGTGGAGGTCTTTAAAGGACAATTAGGCAAATTTTAGAAGGGTGGCCGGCCATAGGGGATAAGTTGGTCAAAAAATAAAAAGTCTAGGTGGTTCAGTGACTTAATTGAATAAAATAAAACAAAATGACTTCATCTTTTCATTCTCTTCTCCTACCACCGAAATTTTCAACTATTAGAGGGGCTTTTAAGCTTCAAAATTTCAACAACTTTAAACATTTGCAAGTAATTGATCTTGATGACTTTTCTTTAATATTTTTGCACTTCTAAGACTCTTATAACATGAGCTTTCTAATGGGGGGACTATTTTGCAAAATGGTTGAAAGTCTAAGGTTTTTCCATGAGAGCATTTAGGTTGTTTGTTGGATTTTTATGGAAGAAAATGAGTCTTGAATAAGTAATAAACAAATTTTGTGAGGAAGTTTTCATGGAAACCCTAACTAAGGACCATTTTGCATAAGTTGTAAAATAGGTGATAAATGTATGAAATAATGAAAATTGTGGACTGCTTCTAGTATAAAAAAGTATTCGGCTCAGCTTGATTAGTGAGAAAATGTGATTAAAATCAAATTTCGAGCCTAGGGGTAAAATGGTCATTTTGTGAAAGCCTAGGGGCAAAATGGTTATTTTACCCAATTATAAATTTTTGAGTATCTAGATTTATATGCTGATGAAATGAATGAATTTTATCAATATAGAATAAGAGAAGCGTGATTCGAGTATTGATCGGGGTTAGAACAAAGTTTACGAGGATTAAGCTCGTTCCTATCATTTTGTACTGAGGTAAGTACATATGTAAATAACATGTCATTGTAGCTTACTTTTAAATGTTTTATTTTTACCATGTATCATAAATTTTGCTCGATGTCATAAAAGTATAAATAATGCGAAGTAAGGGTAACCTACGTTATGAACAAGTGCAACGACATCAGGTTAGATACGAGATCCCGTTGAACCTTGGAAATAGTATAGGATATAAAAAGGTAAGTCATGAGAAATTGGGTGGTTTGAACTCATGAGTTGAGTCTGAGTTCATAAGATAAGCCAAATATGTAATGTGGGTCTGGGTACTAACTTTGTGTGTATACCCGTGAGTAGCTCAATGAGCGGCCATTACATAATAGAGCCATAGGGTCCGGGTGCTGACTTTGTAAAAGGCCTGTGACTAGCTCAAATATACAAGTATTACAAAGTTCGAGGTAGCTTTTGCTACTTGTATGGTACTTAAGAGTAAACTATCCAAGTATTCATTGGTATTTTCGAGTGTTCAATAGGTAACTCGATGAATGGATTAGCGATACTTCGGGTGAGGTATTTCAATAAGGAGAATGAATTTGAGTTATTTTACAGGTAACTGCAGGTATGTATACTAAACTCCCGAATGAAGACCTTAGTATGTGATGAGATGTAGTAAGTATGCATAGATTATGTGAAGAGTAAGATAGTGAGATTAAAATGATATATCATTTAAGTATGATAAACCACGATTTGATGAATGTATTTCTAATTACACTTATTTACATATATGTACTTACTAAGCTTCCATGCTTACCCTATTTCCTTTCCAGTTTCTTATAGTGCCTCCAAACTAGTTCGAGGATCGTCACTTACGTCGGAGAAGCCAGCCACACTATCCTTGAAGCACTTAGTATAGTTAGTTTTATCATTTTGATTATGGCATGTATAGGAACTTTTGATTTTATTTTTGTGTCACATTGTTTTGAGGCCAAAGGTGTTGGCTTGTTTTTAGCATTTGAGTCATTTTGTATAAGGCCATGAAATTGGCTAATATTGTAAGTCATTATATAAATGCAAGATAGTCTTTTACGAATTTGAAATTTTTGGTATGATTGAACCTATGAAATGTATATAGGTCTTAGCTATGGTTATTGGTTGATAAATAATATTAAGTTAGATTTTCATATGTTGATTGGTATTAAATTGTGTTTCAGGGTGGCATACGGCTTTGTAAATAGCTTTATATTGTAACACCCCGATTTTTGGGCTTGGAAGTATTGGGCCTTAAGTCTGGGTTTGGGTAGAGGACGGCCCGAATAATTTGGATGTTATTATTATTTTTATTATTATTTCGTATTTCTGGTTTAGTAATTAAATAAATTACGAAAGGTTTATGGTGTGGGAAAAAGGTCCGGGGCTCGGCCATAGCTTTAGCAAAATTCTTAAATTTTGCCTCTTAAGGGAATCTGGAAGTAGGCCTTATTAATAATTTGGGCTGAGTTTTAGCACAAGCAGGCATCTGGCCCAGTGGCTAAGGACGCTAGGAGGGCGTGGGTGGTGCCTGGGTTCAAGGCACGGCGCGTGCAAATTGGGTGTTTTTTTAATATTCAGGTTGCAGTTGGAATAGGGGTTGAAAGGAGTTGCGAGCATAATCCAACATAAGGAGCGCCTGTGACACAGTGGCAACAGCGTGCTAGGCACACGAAAAGGGTGCAGGTTTGAATCCTTGTACGGGCGAATTCCATTTTATTTTTTAAAGCTGGCCATAACTGAAGCAAACAAGGGTTATAAATTAATTGAGAGAGGATTATGTCATGAAAGGAACTTCAGTGCAGTGGAAAGTAGCTTGTGTATGGGTTTAGAAGGTCGGAGGTTCGAGATGTATAGCAGGCAAAATTTCCTTTTTATTTCACAAGTAACAGGAGCTTCAGCAGGTAAGGTTTATAATTAATTGTGACCCTATATTAGTAAAGAAGGAAGCGTGGTGCAATGGCCAGCAGCACGGGTGAAGGCGCAAGGACGGACGGAGGTCTAGGGTTTGAGCCTCACCTCACTCACAGAAGGCTTGGGTTTTTGCTGCACGCGTGGGGAAGGAGTTGGAGTCTAATTAAGACTACTGGCAGCATACTGAAGCGGTGCAAGGGGTGGATAAGGATGCTGCTAATCGGTGGAAGAGTTTGAGCTGATCAGGGGATTGGGTAAGGTGAGATAAGGGAGGAAATTTAAGAGCTGATCAAGGAGCTTGGTGTTGGTCGAATGTTGGACTCTTGAGGAGCAAGAGTTGGCCGGCCAAGGGTCTTTAGTATAGGCAATTCGGCTAGGTCTATGGGCCATTTTTTTTTCCTTGTCAAATATTATTTCCCTTCTCCCCTCTCTTTCATTCATCTTTTCTTTTCTTTTCTCCATAGCCGAACTCATACTCTTCTCTCTTTGTCTCTTCCCTTATTTTCCTTTCTTCATTATTTCGCAGTAGCCGAATCTCATCATAGCCGAACCTCTATTCTTTTCTTCCTTAAAAAGCCGAAACCCTCATCCTGTAGTATAAGAAGCCGAATCTTTGGCTACTTGAATCTGCTTCTTCTAGTAACTATGGTGGATTGGAGTTAAGATCATAGATAGGAGCACTTTTCTGGCCCGAACAACGATTGGTAAGTTGTCGAATAACTTCCATTAATTATTTATGATTTAAGATAAAAGCCGAAACCCCTTAAGGGTGGCTAGCTTTTGGACTAAGGGCATTGGTGCCTCTTTCTTTTTCATTGTGTAAGCGTTAGCGTGGACAAGGGAGCGTACGGTGAAGGGTTTGAAGGCTGATTCGAATTGGATCTCTAGATCTAATCCATATTTCGACAAAAAGGTAAGAACTCTAGGGTCTAAGGGAATATTGGTCGAATATGGTAAGGGGGAGATAGTATGTAGCTTGTTTTCGGTTTGTAGACTGACGTTTAGTAACTCAATTGTAGGAACTCATGAGTGGATCTCGCCAGCGTACCGTTACAAGTCAGTTGTGTAAACGACACCCACTCATAGACTAGATCGGCAAAAGCCGAAAAGTCGAAATGCCGAAAATTCGGCATCTTGTGAACTTGCGATCGTGCGAGCACTCGTGAAGTGGTTTGTTTGTTAATTTTGGTAATCACAAGCGGTATGATGGCAGAGTGCACAAATTCGTGCACTTCAGTATATTTGGGCTTAATGAGCCGAAAACGGGTTAATGGGCCAACGGGCCCAATTCGATAGAAATGTTCGGTAAGTGTTTCTGTTAATGCGTTAATGACTGTAACATATAAGTAAACCCTAAAATAGTTGAATTTACTAAAATACCCCTAAGTATGAAAATTACCACTATACCCCTATGTGCAAAATTACCATTATACCCTTAGGGTTAGTTTTGATTGAGATACATGATATTCTGATTTTTTTTGTTGTATGCCATGACATGTATATCTGTTGCATGAGATATGGGTTATATTGATAGAGGAAGCATTCTGGTGGCTATGCCACAAATATCTGTTTCTGGTGGCTCTGCCCCAAATATCTGATTCTGGTGGCACTGCCACAAATATCTGTATCTGGTGACTCTGTCACAATATCTGTTCTGGCAGCCATGCTGCAAACTTGTGACGTGTAGCGGATGGGTGGGTTGAGTAGTCTCCCCACATGCTATAAGGTTGGCACGGGGGTGTATACGGATGGACATGGGTTGGGTTTTTCTGCATACATGATATATCTGTTCTGTTTCTGTTATGGGCCTATGGGCTTCATTCTGAATTCTGTATAGGGCTAAGGCCTAACTTAATCTGTTTCTATGGTTTGAATTGATCTGGACTATGGTTGGGTTATTTTACACACTGAGTTTTCCAAACTCACGCCTTAATTTTATCCATGCAGGTAACCCTCAACCATAGTGGACTTGGAGCTGTGAGGGATACGGAGTGGCCACATGTTTTGCAAGCTCTATTTTCTTCTTATGACTTGATTAGTTTTTATTGACTTTAATTATTTTGGGTTTAAGTTGTAATAAGGTCGCTTTAATTATTTTTAATTGCTTTAGTATGATTATTAGCTTAGGCATGATATTGATTTAAATGTTTGGAATTGAATAGCTCTAGGGCACGTTTTAAAGAAATTACCTGATTTCAAAATATCGTGAAACAAGACAAAGCTTCCGTAACGAAAACGTTTTCAAAGATTAATAAGTGCTTTCAAAGGCTTAAAACGAAATGGATTTTCCTAAACAATCATTCAATTCAAGTGTGGCAATGGTCATGTGCATGTCTAGGAGTGGATCCGTAGAGAGCTTGGTACTTAAGCAGTCTGATAGACTCACCTCCTCTCTTTTGGTATCCTACCTGGTGCACAGCTTCCATTCACTTTAACCTATAACGAAATTACTCTCTAAACGCTAAGAAAGATTTTAGATAAAACATGAGTTTTTCAGTAATGCTTCAACGTGACACACTGGATTCGGTCGTAATCTGGGCCGGGTTTGGGGTGTGTGACATATAGGCGTGTGTCTAGGCCATGTGTGACACACGGCCAGCCCCATGGGCGTGTTGTCCGGCTCTGTGTCCCCTGCATGTAAAAGTTTCAAGTTAGTATGCATGGTAGTAAACACACACGTAGAGACACGGCCGTGTGTCTCAGCCGTGTGGAGGACACGACCTATGGCCACGAGCTTGTGCCTTGGCCGTGTGCCCCTCATTGGATGCTGAGGTTAGAAACAGAATGTCAAGGATTTTGGACACAGGCTAGGACACGAACGTGTCATGGTAGTGTGAGGGACACGGGCTATAGACACGGACGTGTGTCAAGCCGTGTGAAAACCCCTGTAGGTTCAAATTTAGAATTCAATTCATACAGGCGTGGGACACGGGTCTGTCCCTTATGCTTAGGCCATGTGTGTCACACGGGCCATTAACACGGCCATGTCTTAATGACCACACGGGCGTGTCACCCATCCACACGGGCGTATGCTCTGTTTCAAGGGTTATTTTTCTAAAGTTGGTTAAGGACCCGAGCCGATCTCGAATGGTTTCCAATGGACGTTTGAGGCCTCATAGGCAAATGTTAAGGAGCTTATATAAATTTTTAAAATTTATCAAGTCTTGATGATTCGAAAAAGTTGGTATGAACGTGTTTAAGTGTGGTAATGCCTCGTATCCTGTCCCGGCGTAGGGCTCGGGTCTGGGGTGTTACAGATTATTCGACAACTTGGGGTTTCCCCCGATCGAAATCTGATTTCTTTGGTTCTTAATCTAAACATATTCAAATTAAACTTATTCAAACATAATTTCATTCAATTTATTCCAAAAACGCATAAATGGCCAAATTACAATTTTGCCCCAAACATTTTACACTTTTTACAATTTAGTCCAAATTGCACAAAACACAAAACATGCAAAATTTGCACACACCATGCTAGGCTGAATGATACCCATGCTCATACAAGTCCATACATTTCATTTATTTCATATTTTAGCCCCTCATTTTTTTTTTGTAATTTAGCCCTAATTACTCAAATTCATCAAAAATTCCAATACAAAAATATTAATCCATAACATATCTTTCATAATTCACCATCTAACATCACAAAGCTCAATTATTCATCAATGGCATAGCTCAAAATATTCATCAAAATCAGAAATTCAAGATGGGCTTTTTACATTACACTGCAACGATCTCAAAAACGTAAAAATTATCAAAAACCAAGCTAGTACAAACCCTTAATCAAGCTTCAACTATGGCAGAACCTTAAAGCTTTATTTTTCTTTCTTTCCTTTTCATATTTGGTCAAGTATGAAAGATGAACACATGGTTTTTATTTTTTTTATGTTTTATTATTATAACATTATTATCATTTTACCTATTTAACCTTTGTTATAAAATAATAAACCATTATAAATCATGTATTAAACAGTCCATCACTTTAACTATGGTAATATTGCATTATAAATACCTCAAATTAAAAAAACAACAACAATTCGGCCCTTTCACATTTAACCATCAAATTTTCATTTTACGCAATTAAACCCTTTTATTAAATCGGGTACTCAAACGACAAAATTAAAACACGAAAATTTTACGAATATAAATTCACACATAATAAACACAGAAAATAATTTTTAAAAATTTTTCTAACTCAGATTCATGGTCCCGAAACCACCATTCCGAATAGGGTCTAAATCGGGTTGTTACAGTAAAAGTTCTTATATGATAATTAGACCATAATTGTGATAGTGGAATATGATGGCTTGGTATTTTGTGTAATTTTGATTAATTTTAAACGTTAATTAAGTAAATTGGTAATTAAAGATAAGCTAAATAAAACCAAATAAAAGTACCATCTTTTTCTTCTTTATTCAATCGAAAGTTCAAAAAAAAAAGAAGCCATTTTTCTTGAAGCTAGGTTCGACCATCTTTGAATGCTCAATTAGGTGTGCATTTTTGTCTTGTTTTTAATGATTTATACATTTTTAGGATCGTTGTAGCTTAATCTAGCTAGCTATGGACTAATTTGTAAAACTGTCAAACTATTAGGGTATTACCATTGATGAACATGCTTGAGTTTTGAAGTTTGATGAGAGAAAATGAATGGTTGTTGTTATTTTTGTAAAGGAATTTTTAGTGAAATTGTCAAATAGGGACAAAACTAAAAAATAGGAATTATTACATGGTGAAATTGTGAAATAATTGAAGTATAGTGCATGCTAAGGACCTATTTGATATTCGACCATAGTGGGTTGTGGTGAAATTGTGTAAATTTCCATTTTTATGAACTAGGGACTAAATTGAAAAGAATTAAAAGTATAGGGACAAAATGATAATTTTCCAAAAAAATTTGGATTAACTTGAATGAGAAATATATTAAATTGAATTAAATTTATCTGTATAGATCAAGATAGACCTCATACGGGATTAGATCGAGGCAAAGAGAAAATCTCAGATTAATCGCCTCCGTATCTACGTATACTCATCGAGGTAAGTTCATGTAATTAAATTGAATATTTATATGCTTTAATTGAGTTATATGTATGTGATTTGTATAATTGCCATGTATAAATATCGATCGCATATCTGACAACATACGATGATTATCGAGCCCCATTTGAACCTTAGAAATTCGTAGGATAAAATGACATGTCATTAGGGATTATCGATTCTCAGCTCGTATGAGCTTACCGATTGCAACTCATGAGAGCTTACTGATTTTTACTGATTCTTAGTTCGTGAGAGCATACCAATTCATAGCTTATATGAGCATATATGTATAGGAATTAACGGATTACAGTTTAGCACACTATGTGTGAGCTATCCCGAGTATTCAACGATATTCTAAATGGTTCGATGGGCAATGTTCTGATATGATAAGACATGATTTCTATACAAACTATTATAGGTATACCTATGAATTACGTGGAAAATCATATTACTTGGTATATAGGTATATGAAATGGATGACACATGTATATGGAATTTGATTAATTGTTGAACACATCCATGACTTAGTTTATATATGTGTTTACATGACTAACATGGTTGATGTTTATGTGTTTACGTTACTAATATGGTTTATATGTGCTTAGGCATTTGGCAAATATATGTTGGGATATGTTTTGTTTACTTACCTTATATGTGAATAAAAGGTCAGTTAAATTCTATTTTATACGAACTTACTAAGCTTAAATGCTTACTTTGTGTATTTTTCGTGTTTTACAGTGAATCGGATGCTTATTTGGGTTGGAAGCTTTTCGGAGCTATATCACACTATCCATTGGTTCTTTTGGTACATTTAGTTTGTTTAATTTTGGTTATAATGGCATGTATAGGTTGTTTTGGCTAATGTTGGCCTATATGTGTTTTGGTTGTTGGAAATGACCATTTGGTTGGTTTGCATTGTGGCCAGATGATTTGGCTTGTGTTTTGGCATATTTTGGTATGTAAATAAATTGCCTTAATAGGGTTGACTTGTGGTTGAATGATGAAAGATAAAATTATAGCTAAATGAGCATTTAATATGTGTGTCTTGTGATATAATGACTTGTGGTAGATTGGTACTTAAGTAGACATGATTTATATGGTAAATTGATGCTAGTTAAGGAATAGTAATTTTGGTACCAAATGGTTGTGTTTTAGAAAGTGAGTTACATGGTAAGTTTTGATACAAATATGCATATATGTTAGTTGATCAATTGGTTATATTGAACACATGATTAGTCATGTTTATAAATTGTCATTTGAGGTGCGCAAGGGCATATTGGTTGTATGTGATAATACCATTTGAATAAGGCTAGAAAATGCATGGTTTTGGTACCTCATTATGACTTACTTATATACATTATGTTGGGTGTAGGTTTATGTTGAATTGGGTGAGAAATATGGCTTGTAAAATAGCCTATTTTCATCCACACGAGCAGACACGGGTGTATGTCTCAACCGTGTGTGACACACGGCCAGATGGCATGGCCGTCTGTCCCCTATAACTTTCATAATGTTGCAAGTCGGGCTGTTACAGGGCCTAGCACATGGCCTGGTGGAACACGGGTATGTAAGGTTAATTGGAAGGGTACACGCCTTAGCACACGAGCATGTGACTTGGCTGTGTATCCAAGTCAGAGAGTTACACAGGCATGGACACGGGCTAGGAAACGGCCGTGTGTCCCTATTTCGAATGTACACACGACCTAAGACACGGGCCTGTCTCTCGGCTGCAGCTTTAAAATTTTTCAATGTTTTTTGAAAAATTCTCTGAGTTTTTGATTAAGTCTCAACTTGTTTCTAATGCATATTTTGGCCTCAAGGGCTCGTATATGGGACAATATGAATGATTTTGATTGGTTTTTTATATGAATATTGATATGTTATGAAATGTTCAAAATTCTATTTGTTTGTATTGTAAACTCCGGTAGTACTCCATAACCTTGTTCTGGCGATGAATACGGGTTAAGGGTTTTACATGTCCTGTGATGGTGCGAAATACAAGTAGGAAGGTGGGTTCGGTCACTTTTAATTGAAAGAGAGGAGAAAAAGTGGGAAGAAAAGAAAATCAGTGGAGGAGAATGTGTCCCATGATGGTTGCAGTGGTGGACATGGTGACGCAAGGTGGAAGGGGGAGGGGAACCCGAAAAGAAAAGAGAGGGAATGTTGGTTGAGGATGATGGTGAGGTGGTAGTGCAAATAAACTCAGAACGGTGGAAAGAAAAGAGTGGTGGTTGTGGTGGCCAAAAAGAGAGAAAAAGGATAGGAAGAAAATGAAAAAATAGAGACTGGGGTGGAAATGGGGGTGATGGATGGTACAAGGGGTGGTGTAGCTTGGTCAGCTATGACCAGGTTCAATGCAATAGAAGCTTATGGTAAGAGAAGAGCTTTTGGTAAGGGAATGAGATAATGAGGGAAAATGGGGATGTGTTTCATTTTAACAAGGCAAGTTTGACTTGCTAATGGATGAAAGAAATCCTCCCTATATAGTAACATAGGTAGATGGTAAGGCTAGCTAGCACATGCTGAAAATGATTACATATTAAATAAAAAATATGTGCACAAAGGGGTTCGAATTATAGACCTCGAAGATAGCTAAGGAGTTTCCTACCACTAAGCCACAACACTTCCTTGTTTTCAATAATACGCAAATAATTTTAAGACGTGAGAAATAGCAGATTCACCCTCTTTACTAAATTAAATTAACTAAGAAAATAGGATGTGACAAATTCTAGGTTTGATGGACATTATTCGAAGAAGTTCCCTTCCCCACAATAAACACAAGCTACATTTTTTTATTGATTCGGTGACTGACTTGCAAAATTATTAAACCCATTAGTAGTAAAGTTTTTAAGCATTGAGGATACCTAAGATGCAAGTGAAGTGAGAGTGTCCACTTCATGTATTCCTGCGACTCGTCTTCCTAATGCTGCTCGATTGGTTTGGCCATTGATAATTTTTGTTGGCAATTCTCTCAATGATTTCATAAGCCTCGTTATAAAACTTAAAAGGAGAGCACCATTAACAGAAGCATCTACTACCATCCTTGTGTGAGCATTGAGACAATTATAGAACGTCTCTAATTGGATGCAATGAAGGATTCCATGATAAGGGCATATTTGTAACAGTTCTTTAAATCTTTTCCACACCTCATACAAGGACTCGTCATCCATCTGTTGGAAGGTAGTTATCTTGTTTAGCAACTTAGCATTCTTGCTAAATGGGAAATACTTCATAAGGAATATTTCTGCTAACTCTTGCCATTGGTAATGGAATCTGGTGGCAATGAATTCAACCAAGCTCAAGCTCTATCCCTTAGTAAATATGGGAAAAACTTTAATCGTAATGCATCTTCGGGTACTCCAACTAACTCAAAGGAATCACTCACCTCCATGAACAATCTTAGATAAAGGTAAGGATCTTCAGTAGGCTTTCCATTGAATTGGCCCACTGTTTGAAGCATCTGGAACATGACTAACTTCAGCTCAAATTGTTGTGCCTCGATTTCAGGTCTCCTAATACCTGGATTAAGCTCATGAAACAATGGCACGACTGTAACACCCCTAACCCATATCCGTCACCAGAATAAGGTTATAGAACATTATCGTATAATCGTAACTTAAAACATTCAATTCCAAACATTTCATAAAGCATAGCATAATTCATTCAAACATTTGCATATAGTTTCTTATTCGAGCCCTCGAGGCCTCAGAAACACTTTAAAACCCGATTTAGGACTAAATCAGAAATATTTTGAACCTTATGGAAAAAGATAAAAAATTTCACACTATAGAGGTAACACGACCGTGTGGCCAGGCCATTTGACTTACATGGCTGAGACACATGCCCATGTCTCAGGCTGTGTAACATTCGAAATAGGTACACACGGACATGTCCCAGCCCATGTCAGTGTCAATGCAACTTTTTCACTTGGCCACACTACAAGCCACACGCCATTGTGGCAGGTCGTGTGCTAGGCTGTGTAACTGTCTGACTTGCAACCCTTTGAAACCTACAAGGGACACATGGCCGTGTCACATGGATGAGTGTCACACATGGCTGAGACACATGCCCGTGTCTTTGGTTGTGTGGACAAGAAATAGGCAAAATTCAAGCCATTTCCTTCACTCTAATAAATCATGATCCCATGAGCCATTTTCACATACATTCAAACCTTGAAACATATCTAAAACATGCATAAAAATGACTAAATTATTACACCATTTATCCATACAACCACTATGCCAAAAGACACCTCAACCACAATTCATCAGATCAACCTAAACAAACTTATTTGTCTATAAATCAACCTTATACAACTACTTGTTTCCATACCAAGCCATAGCACAATTGATCATATACCAAATCACATTCAAACATACCAAATTGGTCATATTTATACCAATCAACAAAGCATCAAAGTGCCACAAACACACCAACCATAATACCATATTTACAAGCTAAATAACAACTTAATTCATCACAAACCAAAATAATCCACAAGTGTTTACTTCTATATCATTCTATATGTACCAAAAGATATCTATTCACAAACTTAGAAAAGTACCTAACCACTTAGTTTAGTAATTTTCCATAATGTACCAAAACAACCTATATAGCCACATATACATGCCACGACCCTAAAGAGAACAAGAATTACCAATATCGATAGATAATGTGAGTCGTAGATTCGATCCATCCAAAAATTCAGCAATAACGATCTACAAAATAATACACAAAAATGTAGAGCTTAGTAAGAACATAGTAAATCTTTTAACTTAACATCAATTCAATACAACTCTTATTTTACTCGAATGAAATTGCCGAAGTGTAAACAGGGCAAGTATGTGAAACTAGAGATATCGAAGTACAAACAAGGGCATGTATTGCAGTCAGGGGTACTGAAGTACAAATAGGGGCACGTATGTGTAATCAGGGGTACTGAAGTACAAATGGGGACACATATGTGCAATCAGGGGTACCGAAATATAAATAGGGGCACTTATGTGCAATCAGGGGTACCAAAGTACAAACAGGGGCACGTATGTGCAATTAGGGGTATCAAAGTACAAACAAGGGCACGTATGTGCAATCAGGAGTACCAAAGTACAAACAAGGGCACGTATGTGCAATCAGGGGCACCAAAGTACAAATAGGGGCACGCATCTGCAATCAAGGGTATCAAGTACAAACAGGGGCACATATGAGTAATCATGTATAATTAACAAAAGTATTTAATTACATAGTTAGAAGATGAAATATATATATGTGGAAATTCAATTATGCATTTAAATACTATGAACTTACCTTGATCACAAAAACGACGACATAAGATCGACTAATCTGATACTTTATCTTTCTCTCGATCTAGATTCATACGAGGCTTAACTTGATTTAATTAAGAAAATTCAATGCATTCAATATACATTCTATTCAATTCAGTCCAAAATACATAGTTGTACAAATTTACATTTTAACCCCTAATATTTTAACTTCTTTACAATTTAGTCCTTAAGCCTGTAAATTGAAATTCATGCAATTTCATCCACATATTAAGCTAATTGAATTCACTATGAACCCATGGCAACTCAGAGTAATCATTATTTGACAATCTTTCCATGAATTTTACACATTTTACAAATAAATCCCTAATTGACATTTTCAACAAAAATCACCTTACAAAAGTTGTTTATTTATCAACAAAGGTTCATTTTCTTCCATCAAACATCAAAAACCACATGAACACATTCATGGAAAAGCCCTAAACCTTTAACATTTTTGCAAATAAGTCCCTGGGCTAGCTAGATTAAGCTACAACGATCCCAAAAACATAAAAATCAATAAAAAGGGGATGAAAACACACTTACATGCAAGGAAGATATAACCGAAGCTTTAAACCCTATCAATGGCTTTCTATTCTTCAATAATTGGTGGGAGAAGACAATAACAAAGATGATATCTTTGTTTTCTTTAATTTACATTAACATATTTATTAATTTACTAATTTAACCTTATTAATTAACCTTAAAAACACTTCATTTTATGTCCATAAATGTCCACTCAATATAAAATGGTCTAATTACCACATAAATCCCTTAACCATTTAATTTCATAGCCATTTAGTACTTTTAACTTATAGAACTCTAATTTTGCATCTTTTTCGATTTAGTCTTTTTCACCAAATTAAACATGCAAATGATAAATTTCTTAACGAAATTTTTATATGACCTTGCTGATATTCCGTAGACACTAAAATAATAATAAAATAAATATTTTCACATCAGATTTGTGGTCCTGAAACTACTGTTTCAATTTCACTAATAATGACATACTGTCTTAGAGCTCTATCCCTATCATCAGCAATAAGGATTGGATTTTGAGCATGATTTGCTCTGTTTACTTGATTTTGATTTTCAAAGTTCATCTCTTTGGTCCTTCTTTGAACTGCATGTATTTTCGTTGTTGAAAAGTCCTTTCAATTTCAAGGTCTACAGGGAATAAGTCGATAATTTGATCAATACTCATAAACACTTGAAACAATTACAAAAAAAATAATTAAATTAGAATAAAATAGAAAAATAAACCAAAATTAAAAATTAAAAATTTCACAAATAATGTCTTTTAAAAAAGTCCCCGGCAACAGCGCCAAAAACTCAAAACGACAGAAATGTGCAAGTATACACAATCGTTATCAAGTAATAAAGTGACAAGTAAATGTCGAGTTATCGTACCCACAGGGACTATGAAGATAATATTTATGAAATGTGAAATTAAGCAATTGGTGGAGAAAACAATAGTTGATTTGAAGAAGTGATCTAACAACCAAAAATTAACTAATTAAGAAAAATAAAAGTAAAAATTCCAATGCATGATTTCAAAAAGATGAGTTTTAATCAATATGACATAATTGTGTTAGATCAATTACATTCTTTAACTTAAAATTACTAAACTCATGTTCATGTTGTTACGAATAGTTTCACAGCAACTTGGTATTTCGCTAACTAATATACATACAAACTTACTAAACCATTTAATCTCTTGAACATATTACTATGTCAATTCAAACAATTAACTAATTTTATAAGCAAGTATATGATTAAGTGAAGCAACAATATATTTCTACATTGAAACAATTTAATCAAATAATCTTGCAAGTTATGCAAGGCTAATGTATTCTTTAATATCATTGCTAATTTAACCTTCAGCTACCTTAGAAGATTAAACATGCACCAATTAAATATTGTGTCAATTAATTACAATTTCAATACGATTAATAATTAATTCATTTATTACCTTACAATTATAATGCACGTATTTCTCCAAAGCCAGACTAGTGTGCTCCTCTCCTTCTCTTCTTGTTCTGTCGATTCAAGGCCTTCACAAACACTTGAATGCTACTAATCCAAGGTGTATGGAAGCTCTTCTTCAAGAGGGAAATCGGCAAGGGAATGAACAAGAAAAAGGGGGAAAAAGAAGGGAATGGATAGAGAAAATAAGTGAAAGAGAGAGATGTGTAGGAATGAATGGTGAGTGAAATGAGGAAGGGAATAAAAGTAATTATATGTGGGAATGACTGCTAAAAATAACAAATAAATTTCAACTATTCAAGCTCTCTTGGTTGGGCCATGCATTGAGCAAGTTTGGATGTTTCAAACTTTGTTATATTTAGCTTAAACAAAAAGTGAAAGGCACAAAAAGTGGAGTGGTTTGAATAGCATTTAGGGGAAGCTCAAAGGCTGATTTGCAAGTATGAAAATTAGATGATTGGATAAGATATAGGGATGGTTTTGGGCTGTCCAATTCCTTGGTGGTTCAATCCTCTATAGTTAGCACATTAGGCCACTTTCTTCTTCAGACTTTATATTAATTTTTGACCCAATCAATGTTAGATAAATATTAAATATAATGTAACACCCCAAACTCGGCCCAGACGTTATGGCCGGATCCGATGTGTCATATTGAAATTTTTAAGAAAACCAATACCTCTTTCAATGTCCTTCTTAGTGTTTTAAAAGATAGTCTTTGCTAAGTTAATAAAGTGAATGGAAGCTGTGCACCAGGTAGGTATCCGAAACAGAGGAGGTGAGCCATGAAGGCTGCTTAAGTACCAATGCTCTTGATTGGATCCAATCCTAGACATGCCCACAACCATTGCCACACTTTGGTGCTAAGTTAGTTTTGAAAAAAACGAGTTGCAATTCATTTAAGTCGATATTTTTTACAAACCGATTAATTGTATCGTTGCGTTTATTTTGAAAACAATTATCATTTTGGAAATGCGCCCTAGATCTAACTCATATTGTTATCAGAAAAATATAGGGTATAAATAAAATAATCCCAGAAAAATAATTAAAATGGCCTTATTACAACCCAAAATCAAATAATAATATTAATAAGATAAAACATATAAAGAAATAAATCAGCTACTTATTGCAATTTAAAGAACCAGAAACAGTAGTGTGGCCATCTCCGAGTCCCTCGCAGCTCCAAACCATCTAAGCTTAGGGATTACCTGCACAGTTAGAAATGGGGTGAGTTTACGAAAACTCAGTGTGTAATCCCAATAACAAACAAACAGTGAAAACACAGTGTCAGTACAATTTGGGCCAAAGCCCTATTTAGTCTTGTCATATACTGGGCCGAAGCCTTTTGTTTAACGGTTACTGGGCCGAAGCCTTTTCATAAATCATATCACTGGGCCGAAGCCTTTTATAAATCATATCATTGGGCCGAAGCCTTTACTGTAAACGTTATGGCCCTTAGGCCCATTTCAATATCACATGTAATGTTAATGGATGTATGCAAGCCCATTTGGGGAGACTACTCGACCCATCATCCGCTACACTCCACCCGTACCAACCAACACACCATGTGGGGAATGATTCAACCAACCCAACCAACACACCACTGGCAGCATAGCTGTTTTATCATATATCTAGAGGCCTAGCCTCTTTTAATAACTGGGGCAAAGCCCTTTTGATAAACTAGGGCAAAGCCCTTTTTGGTAAACTGGGGTAAAGCCCTTTTCGATAAACTGGGGCATAGCCCTTTTAGCACTTCCTCCATTTATAAAACCCAACCCATGCAACATGTCATGTATGCAGAATGTCATGCCCATATTTGAATGAAAAAATCACAATCAAGTCATTCATATCACCAACATATATTCACAATCAAATCCGTCAACCATACAGTCCAAGTCAGTCACTTGCCCACAAGGGCAAAACAGTCATTTTTCACATTATAAGGGTAATTTCGTAATTTTTCCAAATATCAGGGTTTGCCATGTTCATCAACAATTATCAATATTTCTGAGTATTTAAACAATGATCTTTAACCTACTTTATCAAACTCGGGCTTTTGGGCCCAAAACCTCTAATGGGCCCTACGAATGCCGATTTAGCCCATTAAGCCCACATAATCCAAATTTTACAATAGTACTAACCGTGTTAACATGCAACTTTTCTAGATTCCATTTTCTATCAGTTTTACCCAAATGGGCCCAAAGCCCATTGGGCCCGATTCTAGCCCATTGAGGCCCAACTTACCATCGTGCACAAAATTGAGTTCTTACATGTTCCATCGATCCAAACACCGATCTTATCGTATTTATCGCATCTGTACCCAAACGCAACATTATAAGTTCCCGAAATACCGGTATTTTAGCATTTCGGCTTCTCAGCAAATATTAATCTAAGCTATTACGAGGGTTAGTACACACTTGTTACGGGTTGAAGTTGAAACGTTTCCAAAATCAATCTCCTACGATAACCACCACCTGTCACTCAAACTTAACTAATCCAATATCAATATATGTAAATCCTAAGCACATCAGTCATACGGAACATAAGGGCGTATTTGTCATTTTACCATACAGGGGTATTACGGTCACTTTACCCTACAGGGTCTTTACGGTCTTTTTACCTAATAGGGGTATTTTAGTCATTTCTCCCTACAAAGGTGTTTTGGTAAATCTACAAACCAAGGGTATTTCAGTAATTTTGTAAACCAATGGTATTTCTATAATTTTTAGAAAGTCAAGGGTATTTTTGTAATTTTGTAAATTAGGGATATTTTGGTAATTTTACAAATTGAGAGTATTTCGGTAATTTCACAAACCAGTGCTATTTTGGTAATTTTACAAACTAGGGGTATTTTGGTAATTTTACAAACCAGGGATATTTTAGCAATTTACAGACCAGGGTATTTTGGTAATTTTACTGATCGAGGGTATTTTGGTAATTTTGTAAACCAAGGGTATTTTAGTAATTTTGTAAATCGAGGGTAAAATAGTAATTCTGTAAATCAAGGGTAAAATAGTAATTCTATATATCGAGGGTAAAACGGTAATTCTGTAAATCGAGGGTAAAACGATAATTATGTAAATCAAGGGTACTTTAGTAATTTTACAAGTCGAGGGTATTCCAATAATTGGTAAACTATTCCATGAATATGATATCTATCTAGTGTGATGTATGGAATATATGACAAAGGTGGAGTGTTGAAGTATTTCTATTGATCGGTCATGTCATATAGGCCCGAGTCGGACATCCAATTGCTTCGATTTGAAGTATCCGGAGGATGTCTATATTAAGATTATATTAAATATATATAGATTATATTAAAAAGATGGACAATCAAACCTATTTATTTCTCGATTCAATAGAAGAAAAAAAGAAAAGAGGTGAATAGGGTCCCAAATAACGAGAGATATGTAAAAAGAAGGCCCGATTACGCCCATTCCTAATCCTAAATGGAATGTAACAATGTAGGGATCCATATGTAAACATAGTATCTATTTAGATACGCTCGAATGACCCCTTCTAAACATGGATAACAATACTAATGGCCCTAAAACCCATTCTCGGCCCAAATGGGCCCACACGCTCGTGTGGCCCTTTTAGCCCAAATCTAGCCACAAATATTAGATTCACCTAGCCTAGCCCAATATTTACTACACAATCAAACAACTTATCCAATTGGGCCCGTAGGCCCACATGACCCCTTTCGGCCCATCGCGGCCCGAAGTAGCCATCCTACAGCTAGAGTAGTAAGAAATACACACTTGATAGGAGACTGGAGTTAATCCACGCTCCGAGCACTCTTAGCCGACGCCCAACTCAAACGAGCACGCCATACAGCGAAAGGGATCAGCCAAGAAAGGTACCTCTACTCTCCTCATGGTTCTTTCTATTTAAAGCCATCTTCGCATCCCCTCTTATGTTAGCTTCCCGATGTGGGATCCTTCCAACATCAAGGTTTAAATTCAACACCAACTCTTGCCGCCCCCTGTTAGCAAAATAAATGCTCCTTGCTTGCCATGGGATCCGAACCCATGCCTCCCCTCAGATGCTCCACACGCTACTTGCCACTAAGCCACAAGGCTTTTTGTGTTATATTTTATCCCCAATTAATTATAAGGTCTAAAGGCCAAAGTCCAGGTTCCTTTAAAAAAAACCAAAATAAATTGCAAGAGCCAAGGCTTGAACCCAGCTCCCATACAACCTTAATGACGCGACAACCACTAGACTACAAGCTTCCTTGTGTCATTTATTTAACACAATAATTTAAAAGCCCTCATCTAAGCATCCAGGTTTTTTTTTTCCTCTTAATACCAAAATTTTTGCTAAAGCCCAAGTTTGAACCCAAGATTTCTCTAACACTTCTTAGGGCCATTAACCACCAAAGCGGACATTTAATTGTGTTATTTCATTACACAATTAAATACCTATATACAACCTCCTTACGGACCCGCACTCAAGGCCCAATACTTCTAGGCCCAAATTCGGGGTGTTACATATAAAGTATGTATAATAACCATTATTGGACTATCCTTGACTTGAAAATAATTTAGCCATGTTCTTGATTCACTTGATGCGAAAATTATCCCCAACGATTTGAGCCTTTCGAGGTGTTTGCCGAGCCAATTTTCACTTTTTATGCAAAACTATCGAAAATAAACCAAATTTGTGAAAATTTATTATAAAAATAATTAAAATTCAATATGTTAATAATTTTAGTGCAAATTAATTATTTTATAATTAAAGTATGAATTTCGACAAAATTTACTACGAAATTGCATGAATTAGAGCTCAAAAAGTGCTAAAAAAGTTTATTTATTTTTGTGTTTCCAACAGAACATACAGATACCATTAAAACTCATTCATACATAAATTACCTTCAACTCGAGCATTGATAGCTCCCATGCAAAGCGGTATACTTATATCTTACTGTTCATGTAGCTATTACTACTTATTCTTTCAAAATTTAACATACAAAATGGTAATACTTACCCAAGGATGGAATAACCACTGATTAGATTTAGATCCTTAGCTTTCAATTTAAAAAGGAAGAAATACCATTGGATCGTAGTAAATAAACCAAAGGATAGCACTATTAAGAAGGAGAAAACTCCCCTTTTAAACTCTTTCATAGAATATATACATTCTTAATTCACTTACTATAACTCGACAAGTGTCATACATTTTAGAACTTGCCTTCATAATGGCCTACAATTTCTGAAATAAATATAAATAATATGAATAAATACCCTGCATTTGCTACTATCAAATTACACTGTATAGTTGCATTCTAACCATATTACATAAAACCTAATTAGCACACTATTCTAGACAAACCAAGCGTACCAATCCTTTGGCGAATACTCATTCCTTACTTACCCTTTTATCGCTTAACACTAACTTCTCCTTAATAAAGCAAAATATTATGAAATCAAATTCTTACTTACCCATGTGGTAGTTGTTATACGCTCCCATATATACGCCAAAGTAATCATTTGGGTGGATTACACTTTGCCAAACAGATTGTTTACTACTATACGCCAAAGCTTTAGATCCACTAGTCCTAGGTGTTACATGTTACTATAACGTACAATCCACGATTTGTTAATACACCAATTCACAACCATTTGGCATTAGTGAACATACTTGCAAGCATACAGAAAATACTCATTCACCATTTTCATACACAATTCGTAGACTCAAGCAAACTCAAAGCAAACACAAACACGGTTCATACAAACAACACAACATCATCAATCACTCAAAGGTAGACAGAAACTCACCTTAAATTCTTCGTCCCATCAGCTTAGCTTGTCGAAACGCCAAAGGCTCTTTTTTCCTAATAGTTAAGCATGAGAACCATATATATATTAGTTACCAAAGGTATTCAAACATCAAAACCCAGAATTCAACATCATTCAAAGCTTCATAAAGATTTCAAAAAAACTTTCTCCCCCTTTTCAATCCACAATACAAAATGATATAAAGGCTTACCCATTCCTTGAATTCTCTACTTCCTGACTTCAATGCTCACGATCACTGCCCCATGCAGGGGTTTCCTTAATTTTCTCTCCTTTAGGGAAACCAAGGAAGATGATGGAGAATGAAAGAAAGTAAAACAGAAATGAGGAGAATTCTACCTTTAGAAAAATCCTCCACTCACATATATATAACCCTTCTTACATACGGTTTAAGGCCCAAAGTAACCATCCATCAACAATCATTTTGTCTCCCACTAAGAAACCAACCAATTCCAACTTAACTGAACTAGAATTAGATCTCAACTAATTACGAACCTGCCACAAAATTTTCCAAGTTTTTCAGTAGAGTCTGCCAACTTACTATTTTATTCAATTAACTTCCCACCTTTCCTAATTTTTGGGTGTAACAATTATTGTATTTAAGTCCTTATGTTCAAAACTAACAAATTTCACTTTATAAATTAGTTCTTTTCCATATCTAAGCTTCAAATCTAACAATTTAACACTAAAACTTTAAGCATTCATCAGTGACATCTTTTATGAACTTTAACAGTTGACATCTTTTATGAACTTTAACAGTTACGGAAATTATCATGCTAAATCAAGCTCCCAAGATTTTGAAAACATAAAAATTATAAAAATAAAACTAAATTGAGCTTAACAATTTGTTGCTAAAAGATTAAATTCCTAAGCCGTTTGCTCCATGTTTCTTTTCTCCTATTTCGGTATGAGGAAAGAAATAAATTCTCTCTTTCTTTCCCTTATCATCTTTGTTTTTTACCTATTTATATATAATAATATAAATATAATTTTTCATTGTTTTAATTAAAAATTCGTACCAAATTGTCCACCAAGTTCTAAAATGGTTTATTTTTCATTTTTAATCCTTTAACATTTAAAAGTCTATAACAATTAATTTTTACAACTTTTATGATTTAGTCATTGTACCTTAATTAGCCATTAATTCGACGAAATTACTTATCCAAAATTCAATTCACCTATTAAATAACTACATAAATATTTAATACAAATATTTACGAGCTCGGTTTCCAAAAACAAAGTCTCAATACTTCATTTTCTGATATCACTAACTTTAGGATCGCTACACTTATACCTTAGTTAACTATTCATTTAAAAAAATTGTCACACCAAAATTCAATATAATACTAAAATTAAATCATAAATATTAATTAATAATATTTATGGACTCGATCATCGAAGAACGAAATTTTGAAACCACCATTTTCGGCACCACTAAAAATCGGGTTATTACAAAATCTTTATGTTTATGACTTAGATTTATTTGTTCTAAATATTTAACATGAGTGAAAAAATATTTTAAAAGAATGTTTAAAAAAGAGTGAATAGCCAAAGTGAGATACAAATCAATTTGAAAAAGGATCAAAAGAGTCAAGTTAAGTTTAGCATTGAAAACCTTCCGGTCGATCCAAGAATGAGGACTAAGATTACAAATTATCATCAAAATGATTGAGATAATATAAAGACATATTTTTAATAACGTTAACAAATATAATATAATTCAACGGTTTGAACACATGCGAAAGCGTCGTGGACAATTGTTAAAAAAACATTATTCAAATTTATTTAATGTACTTTTTTTAATTATTATGTTAATAATTTTGTAATAATTTTACAATTAATCATATATATATAAGTTTATCAATAATTAATATTATGTATTAATTTATATAATTTTAATAAACGATTTAATTTTTAAAAATTAAAAATTAACCTCACAATTTAAATGAACTGACCCGATAAATTGACTTGCACAGACCGAATCATGAATGAGAAATTTTCAAATTCAAACAAGATTAATTGAACCATATTAAAAATTAAATAATAAATTTTATTTTTATTTTTATTACATAAATATTAATAAAAATTATTTTATTTTTATTTTTAAAATAGTATAAGAGTACACTGGACTAATTCAATGGCATTCGTAAGTCAAGATTAATAAATCGAATAACGGAAATTTTATATAAAATCAAAATGGGATCAGAAATCTTATCGAATTTATAAAAACTTTTAATCAATTGATTTTATTGAAAGATAAAAGGTATTGTCAACTCTTACCAAAAAAAAAGATATTGTGAACAAGTTTTAAGGAATTAAAAATGTGTTCCCACAAATTGCATATACAACCAATTATTATTTTAAGAATTAAAATATTGATTTTAAAACAAGAAAGTATCAATTTATATAAGTGTAAATATTTTAACAATTTAACCATTAAATTATTAATATATTTATATTTTTCATGCACATAAATTTTTTAATCACTTTGATATTTTTATTGTATCAATTTAAAATATTATATATTAATATATATTTAACCGTTGAATTTTTTTTTACATAAAATGAATACTTAAAAATTTTTAATTTATGTCAAACTTAATAGACACGATCTACATAAATGGAGTATCAAATATTACGGTTATTCTTCCATAATTCCAAAATAATAGAGTAAATAATGAACTATTATATATTTAATTATGTTCTGCTATATCCATGCAATTGCCAAAGTTTCTTCACCAAACCATATATAAAGGCTAACAAACGGGAGATGCAAAAATTTCACAACCACCAACACCTACATTATGTAAAATGGTCAAAGTGGATGATTATTGGTAAGACCATCCAACCTTAATTCGCTTAGTTGTTAGACTCAACAATTTTGATTTGGTAATATCCCACTATACTTTTTAACCATTATAAATGGATGAACCTGGTGATTCATGAACCTCCAACTTGTTCCATCAACTCTAGGCGCCTCTAGCAAGCTAGCTCCGGTTCTTGTGTTGCGTTGTATCCCATATGGCTCTACAAAGTGGAGAGAAATTACCCATGTTTATTGGGCACGTCTGGTCAAAGCAGAAGAGTAGATGGACCTTGTTGGGGCTAAGATTGCTTGCCTTTCTTGCCGCAGCAGCTGCAACTCTTGTGATGGTTCTCAACAAACAAACCAAAACTTTTGTGGTTGCAACCATTGGAACTACCCCTGTCAACCTTACTCTCACTGCCAAGTTTCACCACACGCCAGCGTTTGTGTAAGAAACCTAGCTATCTATCATATTCGGTCTTTTTCCTTCATCATTATATACTATGATCAATTACTGATATAGCTGAGCACTGTTCCATATTTTCCATGGCATGTATATGTACAGGTTCTTTGCTATAGCTAATGGACTGGTCAGCATCCATAACTTGGTGATGATAATGGTGGATTTGTTGGGGAGCAAGTTCGATTACAAGGGTTTTCAGCTTCCCATGATTGCTAGTTTGGACATGGTACGTCGACGATTATTGTTTTACATACTTTAGGTTGCTTTTGTTTATATTTTATTAAATACTTTACTACATTTTAACTATTTGTAACTTCTAATTCCTGAAACATTAAAGTCATCTCATTGAAGATAAGTATGCAAAATATATTTGGTTTTGTTTAATTAATATATACTTTGTGTGATGATGGATGGGTGCATGGGACAGCTAAACCTGGCATTGGTATCTGGTGGAGCAAATGCGGCAGCGTTCATGGCGGAGCTGGGGAAAAATGGTAATTCTCATGCGAGGTGGGACAAGATTTGTGATAAATTTGGAGCATATTGTGACCGTGGTGCCGGAGCTCTTATTGCTTCATTTCTTGCTCTTGCTCTCATGCTTGTCATTTCTTTCCTATCTATCCTTAACCTTAAACTTGTCAACTCATCATCCCATAATTCTCACAACAATATAATCGCTCTTCCTAATTAACCCTAAACCTCAACTTTACTCGAACCATTTCCATGGACTGTATTATTAATATGTCATACTTAGCATCAACTATATATGTCTTATTTTTGAAATGCATGTCCTAGTATTACTTTTTAATCATTTTCTTTTTATTCAAAACTTTGTAAATTAACATTATGGTCAATGATGTTTACAAGTCGGGGTCAGCATGGTTCAAATAGTCTCGAAACTAGAACAACTATTGACCATACAAGGTTGATACTAAAGGTTTCCAACCATGATTTCACTAACGAACATCTAAAACCAATAGTAGGACAAATTATTGGCATGAAAATTGAGAAATTAATATATATACATATATTTGAGTGAATGTAGATTGTAGAAGGAATAGTTAAAAACAATATAATATTAATGTTGTTCATCCTTTATTAATTATATCTAATTCTAAAACTATTTTGTTTATGATGCAATATAAGTGTATTACTCTAGAACAAAAATTCTCTACCCCATTTTGTGTTTCTATGTATGCCCCTACAACATACGTGAAGCAGATAACTTTAATTACGACCAACGTTTGGTAACGTTAAACTAATTAGTTCATTTCACGGACAAAATCATAACCAAATCAACAGAAAACTTCATCATACAAATCTTATTAGAATCCTGTAATGGAAAAGACGATGGTGATAAATTTAAGGAAGATAGAAAGGTCAAAGTTTGATTTCATTTTCAGCCTAAAGCTCTCTCACAAAATTTTTTCGGGGTTTCATTGATTGGGTTGAATGAATCAAGAAAAAGAGTGCATGTGAAGTTTGTGAGCATAGCTTGGAACCAGATCCAGTCAGTTCAGTTAGGCTTTGAGCTCTCTCAGACTCAAACCACTAGGTATGTTAATTTGTTACTTTCTTTCTCTTTCTCTGTTCACGCTTCGAACCGTGATAGGCTTCATTTTTTTTCATAAAAATTAGGGATAATTTCTAATCAACAGGAAAATAAAAGTTATAGTGGCTGAACTTTTTTTTTTCCTGATTACATGTCGGTCAATAGTGAGTTAGTAGGGTCATTCATGTGAAGCTTCAACTGATTCCTTTTACTCGTTTTGTTCAGAATTTCAAATTCTGACATGGATTTGGGATGTATAGCCCTTATCAAAACTATTTTTATAGCATAATTTCACATCTAGTATCATTATGATGTTCACCTAATATAGAATTTGACATAGCCATTTCTTGAGGTTCTTTACTTTTTTAATGGAATAAATTGTTTCAGACTTAAATGCAGACGAGGTTGACGTGATTTTGCTAAGATCTTCAAAACTGTACAAGAGAATCGAATACCTTCTATGCTACGTCAAAATGGCTTTACTCAGAATCTTATTTGTCTTTACTCTCCACGAATATACTGTTATGAAACTATTTTGATATATCTACGTTACCTGGATCACTGAAATCTAATGAAACTGTACAGGAGAACAAAATATGCAGTGGGTTGGTTTCCTCAAGCTTTCAACTTTAATGAATGAAAGTAAGAACTTGTTTATGTCCACTGAACTTATAAGAAAATTTATAAAATTTTGTATGATCATTGAAATAAAAAACAGAGAAAATACATGATTAAATGTTGTTTGTACAAGAACAAAATTAACATTGAGAATCAGTACAGAGAAAAGACATGATGAAATGTTGTGTTGTTTATTCGAAACGGTGTGGAGTATAAGGTTCTCACTCAATCCGACTGCAAGAATGTCGTTCAATGGTTCAACAACACTCATAAGGCCCTAAAGTTTTGCTGCCTATCATTAAAGAAATTTGTAAGTTGCTCCATGTTCTGATGTTTGGTCCATCATTTTCGCTAAGAGAGAATGTAATCTAGTGGCTGAATTAGGGGTCCATAAAGTTGATAGGGTGTTGTCTATGTTTGTTTGATTTTGCTGGTTTGTTGGCATTGGTGTCTTTCAAGTTTGGACAGAGGTTCTTGTAGGGTGTTCCAAATTGTTGTGTTGTTTGATCTTTCTATTTGAAATAAATAGTTGAAGATTGCCTACACTAGTTTAATAGGTTGACTTTTGAGAAGTTGATTTTTCAACTAAATTTGAAATATTAAACCAAAAAATTATTTTTTATCAATTAAGTTTTTATATTTATTTTTGTATAAAAATTACATAATAAATATAATATGTATTGTATAATAAAAAAAGAGTTAGATTTAAATAGACTTGTTCAAGGATCCAATTATTTAAAGGTTGATCTAAAATTTAGGACGGTTTAAGCAAAAATATTAATATCAAAAAATGGTATTGGACAAAAAACTTAAACCTATTTAAAAAATGCGAGCCCGAAACAACCCAACTCATTTTCAAGTATATAATATATTAATTTTCATTTATTTGATATAATATGTAACTAATATAATATAAAAATTAAATACACCGCACTATAGTGGAAATATTAATTTAATATATTAAATTTTAGTTTTAGAGTTTAAGGTTTAGGATATTTGGTAGTAAAATATATAATTAATTAATATTAAACAAAAATATGAGTAGGTCTGAATGGACTTGGGTTAACCATTTACAAATATAGATGAGATTATGTAAACTTTGAGACCCCTATTTTGAGTCAAGTACGGCTTGGGAAACCATGTATGGTATCAACATCATGCATAGGCTCGACCTATAACTAGCTTGACTCAGCACATGAATATCTCTAGTGTAACACTCCTTACCCGACTCGTTCGTCGAATTCGGGTACGAAGTGTCACATCTGAACTGGGTTGGAATACATACTTAGACATCTCTATTTTAAAATCGGGTTGTACTACTTACATATAAAAACTTACAACAAAGTAAAAAAAAATTAACAAAATTAATTGTCCAAACTCCGAACTCTAAGGAATCTAAGTAAATACAACATAATCACCCCCTCAACGAAGTTCCTAAAGGTAACCTCTATCCTATGTGCATGACACTTTCCTTTGATGTCCCTTGACTTATCACAGTCTGGCTCAATCTCTCATCAAGTTCCTTAGTTCGCCAATCCTGCAACCACAAATCCAACTTGTGTAAGTTCAAATGAACGTAGTGAGTCTCTAGTTTGCACATAATTAATTCCCTTCCAACAGAGGGTTAAATTGATAGAGCTAGTTATAATAAACTCCTTGATCATTCTAGAAAATTTCTCTTAAACCTGTTGACAGATAAACCGTTGAGTGATTACCATTCGACCATTCTATCGGCCGTCGATCAACCTTGACAGTTCCTCTAATTGTCTAGCTATCTCTACAGGCACTATCCTTTCTTTTACTTCATATTCTTTCTTCCATCTAATTCTAAAGTGGATCCTTCCTTTCACCTTGTTCCAATTGTAACACCCCTTACTCGATCCCGTCGCCGGAGTCGAGCACGAGGCGTTACCAGACTTATCTTACCTGTTCGGGACATAAAAAAAATTTACTTTTAAAAAAATATTAATTCACTCACATTCATCCAATAAATCCATAAAAAGGGCCCTCGAGATCCTAAAACATGCAATTGGAACGGTTTGGGACCAAACCGAGAACATTAAAAATTTTCCGATAAGTTACACAAATCAAAACAATTTATTTCACTATTCATAATAGAACTGTCTATCTGCGTAACAATCACTAAATTAATTATAACTCGAGTTACGAAACTTGAAATTTAAATATGTAAATTTTTCCTGAAACTAAACTAATATATCTTCTTACCATAATTTTTTTAGAATTTTTGGTTTGGCCAATTAGTACAGTTTATTCATTAAATTTCCCCTGTTTTGTAGTTTATCGGACCTGATCTTTCTTCACTAAAAATCAATTATATCATTATACAGAATTGGATAATATTTCTGTTTTTTTTATAATGAAAATAGACTCACTAATTAATATATTCATATAAAATTTGACTTATAATTAGTTTTTTACAATTTCTAGTGATTTTTCAAAGTTGGAACAGGGGATCAGGAAGTCACTCTGAACCAGTCTTACAAAAATTTAAATATCTCAGAATATAGACTTCCTTTGTTTGCTCTGTTTTTTTCCTATGAAAATAGACTCAATAATATTTAATTCTATGTCTCATTCACCATTTAATTAAATTTCTAAAATTTTTAGTGATTTTTCAAAACCACATCACTGTTGCTGTTTCCTAACTGTTCCATGGCCAACTATTGCTCTTTCATAGTTTCTTTGCATCAAACCTCATTTAGGCATACATAATACCAAAACGTGTTCTTATTTAGCTATATCATAAGCTAATCATTACCAAGTATTCACGTGCCATTCTTTAATGATATCATATGGACATACACACAAAATAGCCAAGTCCCTATACATGCCATAACTTAAAGTATTTCTAGTCACAAAATACCGAGATAACTTGTTGATAGTGTGAGGCGATCTCCGACGTCCTTACGATTTTCCGAGTTGGCTTTGTGATACTATAAAAAAGAGAGAAAATAAAGGGAGTAAGCATAAAGCTTAGTAAGTTTGCATGTAAATAAATAACAACATTCTAAATGAATTATCAAGATAACCTGAACCTTTCGAACATGGACTTATCTTACCTTCCCTTTGGTACACTCTTTGAATTTTCCATTGAACCATTTGGAATAATAAGGATACACGGGTACCTTTCCTTTATAAACTTACCATTTCCATGTCTTGATATGGTCTTACATGGTATCCTTGCCTTATGAACTCACCATTGCCATGCCTTGGCATGGTCTTACATGGGACCTTTGCCTTATAGTAGTTTATCAATGCCATGTCTTGACATGGTCTTACATGATTTCCTTGCCTTGTAGAACTTGCCAATGCCATACCTTGGCATGGTCTTACTTGGTATCCTTAAACCCTAATGTCATGACATTTGTATCCTACACATTCCTAAGGTCCAACCGGGACTTTTTAAGAATCATTTCTCCATCAATTCTTGCTTGAATCATCAAGGAATAAATTTAAAAAATAAATATATAGATGCTAAAAATAACATCATTAATTATAAATAATAAAACATTGCATTTATTTACCGCAAACTTACTTCGATACAAAATACGATCAAATATTTTGATTTAGTCCTCGACCTTTTTCCTTCCTCAGTCTAACCCCAAATTTTGTTATTCTTAATCTATAATAGCAAATTTAATTATTTAATATTCACATTTATCAAAACAGTCCTTAACTCTAACTTTGGCAAAATTACAATTTTGCCCCTAAACTTTTTCATATTTACACTTTTTTCCCAAGGCTCGGAAATGAAACTTTATCCCTAATTCTTATGTTTTATGACATGTTGATCATTTATTTACCTACGGCAACATCAAATTCCCACTCTAACATGTACTTAGGACCATTAGGTATTTTTACCAATTATGTCGCTTTACTCGTTTTTGCTTAAAATCGCTTAGCTCAAGTCGTTTAACATAATTTCAAGCTTCATATTCTACCATAAAACATCAAAATAAACACATTTCACCTATGGCTATTTTTCCAAGTATGAACCCTAGGTTAAATTATTGCTAGAATAAGCTAAATCAAGTTACTAGGACTTCAAAAATTTAAAGAACATTAAAAACGGGGCTTGGAATCACTTACTATGAAGCTTGGAAGCTTGAAAAAACCCTAGCTATGAAGAACCCTTGAAATTTCAGCCTAATGAAGAAGATGGGCACATTTTGCCATCTTTTTCCCTTTTTTAATCTTTTAATTACCAAATGACTAAAACACCCTTCATTAAAACTTTAGTTATTTTTATCTATGTATGTACATTTTTGTCCATGAAAACCTAATGGTCTAATTACCATTCAAGGACCTCTACTTCAATTATACTCTTCAATTTAATCCTTTAGCATCTAAAACTCATATTTATCAACTTTTGCAATTAAGCCTTAGTAGGCAAATTAAGCATGCTATCTATAAAATTTTCCATCGATACTCTAACACATGCATCTAATCACTCGGTAAATTATAAAAATTAATCGAAATAAACTTTTCTATCTCGAATTCATGGTTTCGCAACCACTGTTTCATTTAGGCCCTATTTTGGGATGTTACACCAATAAGGTAGTCTAGCGGTCTATCCTTATAACTACTCTTAGGTATCTTTCCTTTAAATTCCAAATTTGAATGGTCCAAGGAAGACTCTTACTATCACTCTAGTCCAAATGGGCTTACTGGCATCCCATCCTTTGGGGTACCAAAAAGATTTACCGCCATTCTGGCTAATTAAGCCCCACTTGTAACAAATAGTTGTTGGATTACTTTTTTGAGTTCCACCTTGTTCGAGATGTCATTTTCATAAATGTGATATATCCATCTATCGTGGACCGTTTTGGCCTTCAATACCCAACCAACTATCACTAAGAGCTTCTAGGTTCACAGTTTCTTTTTCATTTGGTATTCCCGCCTAACAAGCCATTTGACTAATATTTCCTCAATGGCTTTACCTTTCAAGAGGAACAGTCCTGACAGACATTTTTGTCATTTGGCATGTTCTTTTTTGTCAGTAGGTTCTAGCTCACCCCTTTTTCCCTTATGGACTAATCGGCGTACATATGACAATCCCCTAGCCTTTAGGGATCCTTTGAGCGCCCTGGCGTTTCTTAATGGTAGATCCTTATTTACAATCCTTGGTTAAACCATTTCTCGTTCGCCCATACATCTGGCATCGCTAGTGCGTCAACTTCCATGACTATTCTTGCTAGTGTACCACCCATATACTTTACTGGCTTTAACAACTAATTCATGTCCATGCTCCTATTTTCCTTGTAACCCCTTTTCTTGTTTGCAAAAGTTCCCACTGGTGTTATTCTAATTGACGACCCATGTTTATTATCCCAGTGGACTATCTTGTGTTTAATGTCCCATCAAAAAATCTCATGTTTATTATCCCATCAAACTATCTATGATGTCATAGCATCTTTCAACTATGGTTTTACACCATATAAGCCTATGTTTACTGTCTTAGCGGACTATCAAAGGATGCCATAGCGTCTTTCAGCCATGGCCTTAGTCCTATTTAGTAGTTCTAGCATGCTTTCATATCATGTCATAACATCTTTTAGCTATGGTCTTACTCATTTTTGTCATGATGTCATAGCATCTTTCAGCTATGGTCTTACTCATTTTTATCATGATACCATAGCATCTTTCAGCTATGGTTTTACTTATTTTTGTCACAATGCCATAGCGTCTTTCGGTTATGATCTTAATTATTTTTATCATGATGCTATAGCATCTTTCAGCTATGGTCTTACTCATCTTGGCATATAGCCTCTGATCAGACTCATGGCCTAGCCATGATCTTTCTTATGCCCCCTTCCCATTACATTTCTTCCATTCCTCCATTTCACCGTTTCTAACCTTGATGCTTGAACACCACAGTGTCCCTTCCGTAAGGCCTGGAGCTTTGCCATCACGGGTGCACACAACAATATCGTATGGTGGTATCTAACAAAGTCGACCCTTTTTCCCATTCTTAACTTCTTCTAACCCATGGGTAGGTTTCCTCCATATCATGCATACAGTAATCATGCATACCATACAAAACATTATTATGCAATGTGCTACACTAGATAACATTTCGAAAATCATCTGCTGTTACAATCAACATCATAGCAATTTCGCTTAACAACATTTAGCATCCAGAATACAAAGTGCAAATACTCACCTAATGCTCCCTAGCCTATTCATTTTACCTTTTCCAAATGCCAGAGCTTCCATTCTCCTAGCAGCTAAGTGTGACAACCAAAATCATAAATTAGAATCGGTATTCTTAGCTTAAAACTTAGTTTTCCAAAAACATGTAGAACCCTTAAAATGGTTCTAAAAACCATTAAGTTCATTTGCTTAATCTTACATAGACTAAAGGATTCAAGACCTTACCAACTTACTGGATTCTATATTTTTCCTAATCAAATCTCATGATCATCGCCCTATGTAGAGCTTCCACAGTTATTTCTCCTTTGAAGTCATTTCCCAGCTTTTTATAACTCTTCCTGCATGGTCTTCAACCGTGTAAAAACCATTCATTGATAATCATTTTGTCTCCCACTAAGAGACTAGATGGTTCTAATTCAATCGAACTAGAATTGGTTCTCAACCCTATCCAATTTCGTTTCTAATTTTTCCTGATTTTCAAATAGAGGTCGTTAGCTTACGATATCTTCCAATTTAACCCCTAAATTGTCCTTAGTTTTCAGGTTTAAAGGATTTTGGGTGTGACATCTAGATTTAAAGTAAATCTCAATATATGATTCCCTATCTTTTTTCTACTTTTTTTTCAATCCAATATATTTTTTCTTAAATTCTAATAGAAAATTAAGTCGATAAAATAAATAAATTAATTTGAATGTTCATATAAGCTTGTTTGATGTTTTTCTATTAGGCTTTCGAGACTATAAAAATAAAAAGCTACTTGAAAATACAAATTAGTAAAAAGTGATAAGTAAGATCGTATGCACAAAGACCAATGAAAATTTTGTTTCCTCAATAAACAAGAAAAATAAAAATAAACTATGGGGATTTAACATTAAAAACTAAAATTAAAATTAAAACTAAGTAAAAAGAGATCGTAAAATAAAATTTAAGAAAATCAATGAGGAGAAACTTTAGTCAAAGCAAAATCTCTATTTAATTCAAGGATTTGATAATTGATGCAAATATGATTTCAATGCTCTTTAAGAAATTGGTTATAGTTGTCGACAATCGCCTAACAATCTAATCTCTTCTTACTTTCTTAATCATTAAGACAATCGTCATTAACTACTTCCCTTATTGACAAAAATAGCATTAAGAACAAAAGAGACCCAATTCTAACCAACAAACACACAATCAAGGTTTATTTAAACTTGATCAATATGCCTATAATACACAAATAATCATGCATATGTTACAAATATTAGAACTAATCAATCCATTAAGTTTCTAATTGACCAAACAAGTATTCTAAGCTATCAAATATTGGTCACATATTTAATACACCTGAAAATTTGTAGCTAAATCAAAAGACATACTAATACTAAAGAACCAATAAAAGATTAAGAATGATTCGTTCTCACAAACTTTGTAGAATCAAACTTTAAAATTTACTTTGACTAGAAAAGAAGTTTAGAAACTCATATATAAAATAAAACATAAAAATAAAACTAGGAGTAGATATGTCTCCACCTCTCTCCATTTAGTCTTAACCTAATAATGTTTATTTATAGGGAAAAATAATATATAGGATAAATTACAAAAGTTCCCTTAATTAAATAATGTTGAATTTTTCTAGATTTTGTCAATTTTTGCATGAAACTTTTAGGCCATTTTTTGATATCTTATTGATGTTTTGGGCTCAAGTCGTGAAATAACTTTAGCTAAATCTGTAACAACCCATTTTTTAGTGAAATTGGAACAGTGGTTTCAAGACCACAAATTCGACCCAAAAATAAGGTTTATTTTTTTTCATTATATGGTATGTATTATAATAGGCATGTCGTATGAACATTTTGGTATGAAAATTTTATCGATTAAGTGCTTAATTACGCGAAGGACTAAATCGCATAAAAAGTGAAAGTTTAATACTAGTAGCTATAATGATCAAATAGCTATGGAATTCAAAACTTAAGCTTCTTATATAGTAGTTAGACCATTAAAAAAAGTATGTAGATTTTTCTTGGTGACTCATCCATGGAAATATAGAAAAAGGGCAAGGACTAAATTGAAAATAGTAAAATACTTAATTAATTAAAAGATGAAAAGAAAATATATCATCTTATTTTCATCATCTTCAACCTAAAAACACCTGGAAACCCTAGGAGAGATAAAAGAAACTTTCAAGGCCTAACTGGGTAAGTTCTCTTGTCCCGTTTTTAGTAATTTTGGTATTTTTGAAACCGAGATAGCTTAATCTCTCTATTTGAGGGATTAATTTGAAAATTTATCAAGGTATGAAAATAGGTCATGGATGTATATGCTAGAAATTAGAAATTTATGGTAGAAAATGAAAGATTATTGATAGATAAACAACTTTTACAAAGTGATTTTTGATAAAAACATGATTTAGGGACTAAAATGAAAAGTTGTAAAATTTGATGAAAAATTCTAAAATTTTATGAATAAATGTGCTGGAAAATTTGTAATGGGGCTTTGGTTAGGCTTGGAATAGGGAGTAATTTGCACAAGTTTCATTTTTCGGGCTTAGGGAAAAATTGAAATTTATGGAAAAGTTAGGGGCAGAGTGGTAATTTGCCTAGGACTTAAATTGAGTCCATTTAAGTATGAAATGTGTGAAATTGATGGTTAAATTCATTTATATGGATCTAGACAACACTAATTCGAGGTTAGATCGAGGAAAAGAAAAGGTTTCGGAATAGTAAACTTTATACGCGAACAAGTGTCGAGGTAAGTTCGTGTAACTTAATCAGATATGAAATTATGTTAATTGAATGTTGTGTTTGTATGTAATGTAATATATGTTGATGTGCTTTACTTGTATGCTATGATAGAAAATTGATACATGCTTGAAATGGTGATAAAGGGGTTAAATACCGATCAAAGGTGAATTGTGATGATTATATGCGCTTTCGTGAAACTAATAAGGTCCTGCATTTTTTGCAGAAGGGATTTAGCTCGGACGACCCATTGGCCTTAGTATAGAGAGGATTTAGCCTAGACGGGTAATCCCGATATAATACCTCTCGAGCATACGTTATGATTAGGGTTTAGTCTGGACTGGTAATCCTAATCGAGCCCCTCTATCCATACATTATATAAAGGATTTAGCATGAACTAGTAATCCTGTTATACGATATGTGGCTCGAGAGAGTGTTTCTTGGTTAAGTGCCCTAAGGGGTATCCTTGAATAAGGAATTAACGGATTATTGAATCTTACACTTTTTAGTGTACTACTTGAGCACCCATTGTAATTCAGTGATTCAATGGACATATAACTCTTGACATGGCATGAAAATATTGAGATGAAATGATAATGACTTGAAAGAATATTGCTTGATGAGCTCATCTATGTTACTTGATTTCTATGAAGATTTTGGTGACTAACATGTTTGATTGAATATATGTAATTAGGCAATTTAGCCAAATGGATGGAAACATAACATTGTATGCCTAGATTTAATAAGCAAGATCGGTAAGTTTAGTTTCTGTTATACTAACTTACTAAGCATGTAATGCTTACTCCATTTTATTTTTCCCTGTTTTATAGTACTCGGAAGCTCGCGAGGGTTGGAGATCACTGGAGGATCGCCGTACTATCAACTAGTCATTTTGGGTATAATTAGTAAAAATCATTTTGGTATAATGGCATGTACAAGACAACTTGGCCATTAGTCGCATGAAAATGATGTTTTGTAACCTAGCCATTGGAAGGGCTAGTAATGGCTTATTTTGGTATGATTAAGTAGGTTATTATGATATATTCATATGTGATAAGTATATGTGATCAAATTATGGTAATGCCTAAGTTAATGCAAGGTAAGTTTATAATCACATATGCATGTAATGGTATGTCATGATGAATGATGGAATTGTTTAATTTGAATGCTTAGATTGGTTGGTATTGGTTGAATATTTCAAATGCAGGTCTTGTGTGAAATTTTTGGGTGAGAAATGAAGTTAGAAATGGCTTCATTTTGTCCACACTGGCAGACACACGGGCATGTTTCTAGACCGTGTGTGACACACGGTCTAGTAACATAGGTATGTGGTTAGGCCGTGTGTCCCTTGCACCTCAATTTTGAGAAATAGAATGCTCAGAATTGGGCACACTAGCAAGACACGGGCGTGTGTCTCAGCCGTGTGTGCCACACGGCCTAAAACATGGGCGTGTGTCTCAGCCGTGTGAAACCTACACCTAATTTCAAAATGAATTAATTGAGTACACGGCCTAGCACACGGGCGTGTGGCATGGCCGTGTGCCGAAGTAAGAGAGTTATACGGGGTCAAACACAGCCTGCAGCACGGGCCTGTCCCAGGGTCACACGGTCGTGTCCCTTGGACCACATAGGGATGTGAGCCCTACACCTTTGAAAATTTTTGTAATTTCATGAAAAATTCTTAGAGGTCCTGATAGTCTCAATTCAATTTTAATGCTCGTATTGGGCCCCGAGGGCCCGATCAAAGGACGTTATGGATGATCTCAGTAAAAGAATAGTAATTTACGTAGATTAACGGAAAAATGTTCTGAATGTTTTGGTAATGCTCTGAAACCCTATCTTGATGACGGGTATGGGTTAGAGGTGTTACATTTAGTGGCATCAGAGCTACGATTTAGCTGATTCTCATATTTGACGTAGAGAACACGAGTTTAGATATACATGCCATTATATGAATTGTGATAGTTTGATGAATCCTGATCGTTTTAAATGTGTTTTTCATATAATAATGTCATCCAACCGAGCTTGAGCTGAATCCAAGGAAGCTGAGAGCAATGCTTTAGCTTCAGTTCAAAGAGTTGCATCTGCGCCTGGTAGTGGAAGGCCTGTGTCTGAAGGCCAAAGTGAGGAGGTGAAATAAGCCTTCTTTCAAACGATGAATGAATGGTTTACACAGTATTTGAGAACAAACCCTATTGTACAACGACCTCCCCCACCTGCTCCCTAACTGATTTCTGAGGTACCACAGGGTGCCGAACCAGTTAAAATTGGTAAGCCTCCGATAGATAAAATCAGCAAACATGGTGCGAAACAATTTAGAGCTACCGCAGATGATGATCCGAAACGGGTTGAGTTTTGGTTAGAAAACACTATCAGAGTTTTTGATGAATTATCTTGTACACCTTCTGAATGTCTGAAATGTACGGTATCCCTACTGAAAGATACAACTTATCATTGGTGGAATACCATAACTTCAGTTGTACTGAGAGAGAATGTTACATGGGAATTCTTCCAAGCTAAATTCAAGAAGAAGTATGTGAGTCAGAGATTTATGAATCAGGAAAAGAAAGAATATAAATAGGAATTTGTTCAAACAAGGAAACACGAATATAAATAGGAATTTGTTCAGTTGAGCAAGTATGCTAAGGAATGGGTTCTAACTGGGAATGGGTTCTAACTGAGGCTGAAATGTGTAAACACTTTGAAGAAGGTTTAAATGAGGACATCAAATTGTTGATTGGAATTCTCGAGATAAGGGAATTTACAGTGTTAACTGATCAAGCCTAAAAAGATGAGGAATTGAGTAATAAAAAGAGACAAGCCAAAAGAGAAGCTTGGGTTTCTGGAAAAAGAACTATGACTAAGTTACAATCATTTTCTTCTAAGAAATTAAAGAAGTATTATGATCGTGTGACCACCTCGACGGAATATTCTAGAAGACAGCGGGGTTCTCAACGTTTTAACCCGAGGTCTTCATCTCCATCTATGACCAATGTGGGTAGTGTCAGTAATCCCAAATTGAAATGTAAACATTGTAACAAATTTCACCATGGGGAATGTTGGTCTAGAAGTGGAGCTTGTTTTGGATGTGGTTCACTTGAGCATTTTCTCAGATATTGTTCAAAATGAGTTGACAAGGAGATAGAACCAGCTCCAAAGCCAAGTAATCCTGTCTTGAGGGGCAGACCACCCCGCCATCCCTACAATGTTGGTGGTAGTCGAGGTATTACCAAGGATACAATAGTTAGTTCCGAGGCACGAGCACCTACAAGGACATATGCTATTTGTGCTAGAGAAGATGCCTCTGCACCAGACATCATTACTAGTACATTTTCTCTACTTGATACTAATATTGCTGGATTGATTGATCCTAGTTCCACACATTCATACATATGTACGAACTTAGTGTCTATTAAAAATTTACCTGTTGAATTCATTAAATTTGTGGTTAAAGTTTCAAACCCCCTGGGCCAACGTGTTATGGTGGATAAAATCTGTAAAAACTGTCTGTTGATGGTAAAAGTTATTGCTTTTCGACTGACTTAATGTTATTGCCATTTGATGAATTTGGTGTGATTTTGGGAATGGATTGGTTAACCTGATATGATGCAATGGTGAATTGTAAGTAGAAATATATTGTATTGAAATGCGAGAATGGTGAATTGCTTCATGTTGAATCTGATAAACTGGATGGACTACCTAATGTGATTTTAGCAATATCAACACAGCAATATTTCAGAAAAGGTTATGATGCTTATCTTGCATATGTGTTGGATACTAAAGTATCTGAGTCAAAGATTCAGTTAGTGCCGGTAGTATATGAGTTTTCTGATGTATTGCTGGAAGAATTACCTAGTTTACCACCAAATAGAGAAGTGGAATTCTCTATAAATCTTGTTCTGGGAACAACACCTATATCTATAGCACCTTATACAATGGCTCCTACTAAATTGAAAGAGCTAAAAGTATAGTTGCAAGAGTTAATTAACAGAGGTTTTGCTCGACCTAGTTTCTCACCTTGGGGTGCACTGGTTCTATTTGTAAAGAAAAAGGATGGATCGTTGAGGTTGTGTATTGATTACAGACAGCTCAACAAAGTTACAATAAATAACAAGTATCCTCTACCTCGTATTGATGACCTGTTTGACCAGTTAAAATGTGCTACTGTATTTTGAAAGGTTGATATCCGTTCTAGTTATTATCAACTATGGGTAAAAGAATCAGATATACCAAAGATAATTTTTAGAACCAGGTATGGACACTATGAGTTTCTTGTGATGCCATTCGGCTTGACAAATACACCTACAGTGTTTATGGATTTAATGAACAGAATTTTTAGCCTGTATTTAGACAGGTTTGTGGTGGTATTTATAGATGATATTTTGGTTTATTCCTAAGATGAAAATGAACATGCTGAGCATTTGAGAAAAGTGTTACAAACTCTGTGAGAGAAACAACTATACGCCAAATTCAGTAAATATGAATTTTGGGTACGGGAAGTTAGTTTTCTTAGGCATATAGTATTTGCTGAAGGTGTCAGTGTAACACCCCGTACCCGAGCCCGTTGCCGGAGTCAAACACGAGGTGCTAACAGACATAATACATTTATTTCCACAGTCCATTTAAAAATTTCAAGACAAACAGGTTACTGCATCACTGTCGCCTTAAAAATCATATCTTGAGTTTCAAAACTCGAAAACCAGTTTCGTAAATTTTTCCTAAAACTAGACTCATATATAAATCTACAGTTGTTTTTCTAGAATTTTTGGTCAAGCCAATTAGTACAGTTTACTAGTTAAAGTCTCCCCTGTATCAGGGTTTGACTACTCTGACCTTCACACATTACGACTTGGATATCTCCCTGTACAGGGATTCAATACTAATGCCATTTGTTTTTATAGAAACTAGACTCGAAAAGGAATCTATACATATATGGAATGACTTCTAGTTATATCTGGTTAATTTGTAATGAATTTCCAAAGTCGGAACAAGGAATCCAGAAACCGTTCTGGCCCTATTTCACGAAAACTTAAATATCTCTTAACATACGACTCATATGATCGCTTCGTTTTTCCATATGAAAATAGGTTCTTCAAGGTTCGATTACATAATTTATTCACTATTTAATTCCATTCCTACTATTTTTAGTGATTTTTCAAATGCACACCACTGCTGCTGTTAGCATCTGTTTTTAAGGTAAACTTTACCTATTTCATGGTTTTCCATGAATCAACTAGAGGTTGTCATACATAGCACGAAAATGATCATGATTAACCATTCCAATGGCTAATCGTTACCAAACATTTCCATACCTCTCAACGAACAACATACAAAACGATTATAATGTTATGATCAAAGTATATTTAAGCCATTTTCGCATGGCTATCCAAATTTATACAAAACCCAAGGGTACATGACCAACATCAAAAAGGGTAGTCCTATACATGCCATTACAAAGTTCAACCAGAAGTGTACCAAAAGGGGCTTTGATAGTGTGGGCGACTTCGACTTCAATAATCCCGAGTCCGATAGCTGACGAACCAAAATCTATAAAAAAACAGAGATTCAAAGAAGCGGAGTAAGCATTTAATGCTTAGTAAGTTTTGAGCCATAAAATTAGACACAACTAAAATGTAGCATTCATATGGCTAAACGGATAATTTCATATGCACAAATTCTCAATATCATACTTACTTCACATTACCAACCCTTATATTCACACACAAAAGATCAACTTAGCCAAAGGCCGGAAGTTCATTAATCGACTGAGCGAATACTACTTAAAAGGAATCAATTAATCCAATGCATGTACAAAACATACCTCATTGTTGGGATTTTACGAGCGTATTAATTGACATTATTACAGCAAGATCGCTCATTCCCAACCCAAGTATCTTCGGGATTTAGCCAGATATAACCACTCGCACAAGGCCTTCGGGTCTTAGCCCGGATATGGTCACTAGCATAAATGCCTTCGGGACTTAGCCCGGATATAGTCGCTAGCACAAATGCCTTCGGGTTTTGGCCCGGATATAGTAACTCGCACAAATGCCTTCGGATCTTAGTCCGGATATAGTCACTTAGCACAAAAGCCTTCGGGACTTAGCCCGGATATCATTCGAATAACCATGCACATATATCAATAAATCATGACACATCCATATTTCATTTTCATTACCAAAGCTCAAACACAAGACACTTATCACACTTACAAATTTCAGCTTAATAGCCACATACAAAGAGCATGATTTTGATTTGCTTGTGACATAATCTAATCGAATCATAATCTAAGTTCCATTACTCGAAAACTTACCTCGGAGGTGGTCGAACAATTTCGGCGGCTATTCGATCACTTTTTCCTTTCCCTTATCCAACTGTGGTCCTCTAAGCTCTTGAGCTAATCCAAACAAATTTAACTTATTAAAGTCTCATTATGCTTGCTTATGGCCGAATATGACAAGGAGTTTGATAGGTCATTTGGCCACCTTTAGCTCAAATACAAAATGGTCATAGGCATTTTTAATCACATTGAGCAATTTAGTACAATTAATCAAACATTTCCTCATGTGCACCTTTATGACCAAATACACACATCATTAACCTAATATCAATTAACTAAGCACTTAACAAATTCTCCTTGAGCCGATTGTCTAAGTCAAGATAGGATCATCATTATGCTTACCTATAGCCGAATGTACAACATCAATCTATGCATTCATTCGTGTGGCCGAACATGCATGTCTATGTTGAGGCCGATTGCATACTTAATACATTCTACAAGTATGGTCACTTGTATTGACCAAATACCATTTTGTTTCAAGTTCAAAACTTGGCTAATACACATATATGCACTATTAAAACATCCTCTCCATTCCATCAATTCAACACATGCATTACTCATTAATATACAAAATTATATTCGGCCTTAGCACACCTCTTGCTGGCCGAATTTTTTCTCCATCTAGCAACATTTTATGTACTATGCCGAACCAAAAAGATCAAACACCTAGCTTAATTATTTCCAAAACACTTAACCGGCCTTTGACCAAGACTTTAAACAAAGTCTATGTTCGGCTATCACACATATGGGCATTATTAGTTCAAAGTTTTAACAAGATTAATTTCTTTGATCTTAACCTAAATGACAACCCCCATTGTTCATCTAGATTTAGCATGAAACAAACACCAACCAAGAAAACAACACCCATGGCCAAGTATCATCTTCATCACATAGCAAGATTTAAACCATGGGCTAGGTAGAACTCAAACTAACATCAAAAATATGCATGAATCTCATGGAACAACATCAAACTTACCTTAACCTAGCTACAAGCATGGCCGAATCTCTTCAACATTTCCTCCTTTCTTTCCTTTTGAATTTCGGTCAAGAAGAATGAAAAAGGATGGACATTTTTTTTTCTTTGTTTTCCATCATTTTCCTTTTTCCATTTCTTTATTACTAGCTTTTTATTTTATTGATTCCTACATACCACATTAGCACACCATGCTTAAAATATGCTATGCCCCATAGCATGGCCGGCCACTAGCTCAAATATTGGGCAATTTGACATGCAAACCCTCCATTTCTATAACATGCATTAATAGGCCACTTTACATTTGCCTAGCACATTTCTAAATTTTCTCACATAAGTCATATTTACTAAAATTCACCTACAATTAAACAAAATTCAAATATAAAATTTTCACACATGCATATATACATATAATAAGCATCAAATATGAAAGCTAATTATTTTTATGACTCGGTTTTGTGGCCCCGAAACCACTTCCCGACTAGGGTCACATTAGGGCTGTCACAGTCAGGGTATACCCGAATAAAATTTCAGCCATTGTTAATTGGAAGTCACCGAAGAATGTGTCAGAAGTCCGAAGTTTTCTGGGACTAGCTGGTTATTATTGGAGGTTTGTAAAAAGTTGTTAAATGATAGCTTCTCTGATGACTCGTTTACTATAGAAAGATGTAAAGTTCGAGTGGACTGATACATGCCGGTAGAGTTTTGATAGATTAAAAGCTTTATTGACGGGAGCACTAGTGTTAGTTTAGCTAAAATTAGGTAAGAAATTTATAGTTTATAGTGATGCGTCATTACATGGTTTAGGCTGTGTTTTAATGCAAGATGGTAAGGTAGCAGCCTATGCTTCACGATAGCTAAAGCCACATGAAAAGAACTACTTGACACATGATTTTGAATTGGCAACCATAGTGTTTGCATTGAAAATCTGGTGGCATTGCTTATTTGGTGAAAAATGTCATATATTCACTAATCATAAAAGTATAAAATATTTGATGTCACGAAAAGATATGAATTTGAGACAGCGTAGATAGCTTGAATTACTAAAGGTTTATGACCTTGTCATTGACTATCATCTGGGAAAAGCCAATGTGGTTGTTCATACTCTAAGTAGAAAATCCCTATTTTCCTTGCGGTCTATGAATAGTCGATTGTCACTAGCTGATGATGGTTCAATCATAGCTGAGTAAAAATTTAGATCAACATTTTTGCAACAGACTTTTGAAGCTCAGAAAAATGATAGTAAGTTGCAAGCAAAATGAATACAAAGTGAATCGACTCCTAACTCAAAATTTTAGATCGGGACTTATGGTTGTTTGTTATTCAGAGGCAGAGTATGTGTACCAAAAAGTTCAAAACTAGTACAGAAGATTTTGAATAAAGCTTACAATGGTAACATGTCTGTACATCCCGGTAGTAATAAAGTGTATAATGATCTGAAAAAGATGTACTGGTGACCAGGAATGAAATGAGATATTTCTGAGTTTGTATCTGAGTGTTTGATATGTCAGTAAGTAAAAGCTGAACATCAGTTGCCTTCTATATTATTACAGCCAGTTACAATACCAGAATGGAAATGAGAAAGAATTACTATGGACTTTGTAACAGGATTACCCCTATCTCCAAAGAAGAAGGATACCATTTGGGTAATTGTTGATCGGTTAACAAAGTCTGTACACTTTATTCCGGTATGCATGGATTATTCCTTGGATAGATTGGCTAAATTATATGTTTATGAGATTGTCAAATTGCATGAAGTGCCTGTCTCCATTATTTCAGATAGAGATCCTCAATTTACATCTCGATTCTGGAACAAATTGCTAGAAGCTTTGGGTACTCAGTTACCCTTTAGTACTGCATTTCATCCCCAGACAGATAGTCAATCTGAACGGGTAATATAGATCTTGGAAGATATGCTTCGATGTTGTGTACTTGAGTTTGAAGGTAACTGGGAAAGATATTTGCCTTTGGTTGAATTTGCTTATAATAATAATTATCAGTCTAGTATTAAAATGGCACCGTATGAAGCCTTGTATGGACAGAAATGTAGAACTCCATTGTATTGGACAGAACTCAGTGAGAAAAAGTTACATAGAGTTGACTTGGTTCAAGAGACCAAGGAAAAAGTGAAGGTAATTCGAGACAGCTTGAAAGCAGCCTCTGATCGTCAACACTCCTACACTAGTTTGAAATGAAAAGAAATATAATTTCAAGTCGATGACAAAGTATTCTTGAAAGTTTCGCCTTGGAAGAAAGTTCTCCGGTTTGGACGCAAGGGAAAACTGAGTCCCACGGTTCATTGGACCATATGAGATTACTGAAAAAATTAGACCGATTGCATATTGGTTAGCTTTACTACCAAAGCTTGATCCGATTCATAATGTCTTTCATGTGTCTATGCTACGATGATATCTATTCGATCCTTCACATTTTATCTCTCTGATAGAGGTAGAGATTCAGCCTGATATGACATATGGTGAAAAACCAATCAAAATCCTAGCTCGGGAAACAAAAGAGTTAACAAATAAAAAGGTAGATTTAGTAAAGGTTCTTTGGCAATGACACGGCATAGAGGAAGCTACCTAGGAGACAGAGGATTCTATGAGGAAGCAATACCCGAATCTTTTTACTGGTAAGATTATCAGGACAAAAATCTCTAAAGGAGGAGAGAGTTGTAACAACCCATTTTCAGTGAAATCAGAACAGTGGTTTCGGGACCACAAATCTGACCCAAAGATAAGTTTTAATTTTTATATCATTATATGGTTCGTATTATAATAGGCATGCCATGTGAAAATTTTGATACGAAAATTTTATCGATTAAGTGCTTAATTACAAGAAGGACTAAATTGCATAAAATGTGAAATTTGAATACTAGTAGCTATAAGGATCAAATAGCTATGGAATTCAAAACTTAAGGTCCTTATATGGTAATTAGACCATTAAGAAAAGTATTTAGATTTTTCTTAGTGACTCATATATGGAAATATAGAAAAACAGTAAGGACTGAATTGGAAATAGAAAAATACTTAATTAATTAAAAGATGAAAAGTAAATATATCATCTTATTTTCATCATATTCAACCTAAAAACACCTGGAAACCTTAGGAGAGATAAAAGAAACTTTCAAGGCCTAATTAGGTAAGTTCTCTTGTCCCGTTTTTAGTAATTTTGGTATTTTTGAAACCAGGATAGCTTAATCTCTCTATTTGAGGGATTAATTTGAAAAGTTATCGAGGTATGAAAATGGGTCATGGATGTATGTGGTGGAAAATAGAAATATATGGTAGAAAATGAAAGATTATTGATAGATAAACAACTTTTACAAAGTGATTTTTGATGAAAACATGATTTAGGGACTAAAATGAAAAGTTATAAAATTTGATGAAAAATTTTGAAATTTTATGAATACATGTGCTGGAAAATTTGTAATGGGGCTTTGGTTAGGGTTGGAATAAGGAGTAATTTGCACAAGTTTCATTTTTCGGGCTTAGGGACAAAATTAGAATTTATAGAAAAGTTAAGGGCAAAATGGTAATTTTGCCTAGGACATAAATTGAGTCCATTTAAATATGAAATGTGTGAAATTTATGGTTAAATTCATTTATATAGATCCAGAAAACATTAATTTGAGGTTAGATCGAGGAAAAAAAAGGTTTCGGATTAGTAGACTTTATACACGAACAAGTGTCGAGGTAAGTTCGTGTAACTTAACCGAATATGAAATTATATTAATTGAACATTGTGTTTATATGTAATGTAATTTATGTTGATGTGCTTTACTTGTATGCTATGATGAAAATTGATACATGCTTGAAATGGTGATAAGGGGTTGAGTCCCGATTGAAGGTGAATTTTGATGATTATATGCGCTTTCCCGAAACTGATAAGGTCTTGCATTTGTTGTGAATGGGATTTAGCTCAGATGAGTAATCCCATTGACCTTGTTATAGAAAGGATTTATCCCGGACGGGTAATCCTGATATAATACCTTTCAAGCATACGTTATGATTAGGGTTTAGCTTGGACTGGTAATCCTAATCGAGCCCCTCTGATCATGCCGCTCTGAGCATACATTATATAAAGGATTTATCCTGGACTGGTAATCCCGTTATACGATATGTGGCTCGAGAGAGTGTTTCTTGGTTAAGTGCCCTAATGGGTACCCTTGAATAAGGAATTGACGGATTATTGAATCGTACAGTTCGAGTGTACTACTTGAGCATCCATCGAAATTCAATGATTCAATGGACATATAATTCTTGACATGACATGAAAAGCTTGAGATGAAATGATAATGAATTGAAAGAATATTGCTTGATAAGCTCATCTATGTTATTTGATTTATATGAAGATTTTGGTGACTAACATGTTTGATTGAATGTATGTGATTGGACAATTTAGCCAAATGGATGGAAACATAACACTGTATGCCTAGATTTAATAAGCAAGATTGGTAAGTTTAGTTTCTATTATACAAGGTTACTAAGCATGTAATGCTTACTCTATTTTATTTTCCCCTGTTTTGTAGTGCTCGGAAGATTGCGAGGGTTGGAGATCACTGGAGCATCGTCATACTATTAAATAGTCATTTTAGGTATAATTAGTAAAAATCATTTTGGTATAATGGCATGTATAGGACAACTTGGCCATTAGTGTGATGAAAATGATGTTTTGTAACCTAGCCATTGGAATGTCTAGTAATGGCTTATTTTGTTATGATTAAGTAGGTTATTATGATATATTCATATGTGATATGTTAAGTATATGTGATCAAATGACGATAATGCCTAAGTTAATCCAAGGTAAGTTTATAATCACATATGCATGTAATGGTATGTCACGATGAATGATGGAATTGTTTAATTTGAATGCTTGGGTTGGTTGGTATTGGTTGAATGTTTCAAATGCAGGTCTTGTGTGAAATTTTGGGTGAGAAATGAAGCTAGAAATGGCTTCATTTTGTCCACACGGGCAGACACAAGGGCGTGTTTTTGGATCGTGTGTGACACACGGTCTGGTAACATGGGTATATGGTTAGGCTGTGTGTCCGCTGCACCTTAATTTTGAGAAATTGAATGCTCAGAATTGGGCACACGGGCGTGTGTCTCAGCTGTGTGTGCCACACGGCCTGGAACACGAGCGTGTGTCTTGGCCATGTAAAACCTGCACCTAATTTTAAAATGAATTTATTGACCACACGGCCTAGCACACAGGCATGTGGCGTGGCCGTGTGCACAAGTCAGAGAGTTATACGGGGTTAAACACGACCTACAATACGGGCGTGTTCGAGGGTCACATGGGCGTGTCCCTTGGACCACACAGGCGTGTGAGCCCTGCATCTTGGAAAATTTTGTAATTTCTTGAAAAATTCTTAGAGGTCTTGATGAAGTCCCAATTCAATTCTAATGCTCGTATTGGGCCTTGAGGGCCTAATCAAGGGACGTTATGGATGATATCGGTAGATGAATAGTAATTTACGTAGATTAACGAAAAATGTTCTGAATGTTCTAGTAATGCTCCGAAACCCTATCTCGAGGACAGGTACGGGTTAGGGGTGTTACAAAATCTTTCAATTCCCTTCGAACTAGTTAATTATGGGCCCAAAACAAAGGTCTTTAGCTCAAGTTATGACCAAAATACTAAAGTTGCACTATGTTGAAAATTCAAATCGCAAAAACTTGCTAAAAATAAACTTTAAGTTCTTTTTTCTCTATTTATTCCCTAGATCAGTAATAAATAAAATATAAGTATAAAAATATAATGAAGAACATAAATGGCATAATTCAAGCGAAGAAATATCACAAATAATTGAGAAATTTCACACTTACCAAATTCCTTCACACTTGAATGACCGTCAGCGCATGTACACTGAAATATGCAAAAATATATGAGTTAAAGTGTAGTGTGTACTGCAACTGTACAAGTAAAATTGTAAATATTTGTGTTACAGTGGAGCATCAGAAGTATTACGATTATCAAACCAAAAGCAGATCGCGCAAAATAAAGTATAGAATAAACTAGCATGTAAAAGAAAGGTTATTGAATTACTAAGGCAAAGAATTCTTATGACAGTCCAAAACAAGTGATTTTTCTAAAAATTACTAAAAATAACTAAGCATAAAATTCCCAGAGAAGAAAATACAATAGCCAATGATGGTGATCGATTAATTTCCATGCTAGCAATAAAATTAAACCTAAGGACTCAATTGACATTTTCCTCAATCAACAAATTTTACTTCTCCATCTTAATTTAATCAAATAAAGAACTTTAATTGAATTATCCCACCGGTCTCACTCAATTAAGTTGAATTAATTTAATATTTACCCAATAGGTTCTCCTCTCAATTTCATCTATTCGAATTTCTGCTTAGAGTTGTCAATTCTAAGTTTTACCATTTATTCAATTTAGTCCATATAGTTCAACTGAGTATCTTAGGCACAAATTTACATCCTATAAATCTAATTAACCAATCACCCAATGAATTTAGCACAATCCAGTAACACAATTAAGAAAACAATTTAATTTCATGCAATAAAAAACAATGTATAAGGATGAAATTGCAATGGTTGAGAACTTCTTAGGTAATTGAAAAAAATTATTAATTCTGATGGTAGAAAAATCTTCAATACAAGAGATTGTTGAATACCCAATAGATAAATTCTTCAATTGAAAATAAAAGGGACAAAGTAATAAACAATATTTTGTAGAAATAACATTAACATAGAAATGGTTCTTGTGCTAATTTAACTAAAATTTCTAACAACCCTTGCTTTAAAATTATACTAACCTTTCTAACTGCCTCAATAGTTTACAACGTCCTTATCATTAAAATCATATATGGTAAGTTTGACTAAGGAATTCTTTTTATTGCCCTTTTCATTTGGCTATAATGAACTCAATGTTGCGACATTGGGAAAGAGTGGTCACAAAATTGCTTCTCAGTGGGTCCTAGGTTGCGACACTATAGGCTCGATGTCATGACATTTTGAGTTAGGGGCCTGGTCTCCTCATTCCATTTCAGTAGCTATGTTGCAACATCACAAGCCCGATGACGTGACCTTGCAAGCCAGGTAGCTCTGTGTTGTAACATTGAAGATTGGGAGTCATGACACATGGAAAGTTGGCAAGATGGTCACCTTGGCTAAGTGGAATAGGTGATGTCGCGACCTTGGGGGTCAGAGAACTCCAGGTTGTGACATTAATCTCTTGATGTTGCAATATTGTAGCTACTTACTTGCTTACTTCCTTATTCTCCATCAGTTAAGTCCCTAAAAATGCCTTAGCCACTATTAAGCTCATATAGACATGTGATTGAAGTTTTTAACCATAAAAAAAACATAAAATAAACTAAAAATTGCAATTAAAGTAAATTTTAACCTAAGTACGAAAAATGAAAGGACTCGAACAATTACTAGAAAATAAGCTCTTTAAGGCTTTACTTGGTAAAGTGGAAAGAAAATTAGAATGATGGAAAATTAAAGAGATAGAAAATTAGAATGATGGAATATATAATTTTTCCATCCATAGGTGTGCTTGGTAGGATAGATGGAAAAATGGAAAGAAAATTACTCTTTTTTTCTTTCCATCCATTGCTTGGTTGAGTTAAAAAATGGAAGTAAAGAAAACAAAACAATTGAAAATTGCATAATTTTAAACTAATTACAGATCTCTCTTATTTTTCTCCTCTCATTATTCCAATTTGGAAGGATTGGTTTTTATATATTAGGATGGAAAATTATTATCCCTTATATTTTCTTTCCTCTCATTTTTCTTCCCTACCAAGCACACTTCAAATTTATTTTCCTACCACTTTTCCCTTCCCTCTAGTTTTCCACCCAACAAAGCACACCCTAAGTATGTAAAGAGCTTAATTTTTCATATCGAAATATAATGTACCATTAAACCACGTTTGTCCTCAAGAATGAAACTAATATGAGAGAACATGCAAATTAAAATGCAACATAAAGAAATATTTAACTCAAATCGAATATTGAATCGTTATATACCAATAGAGCAAGCAAACATGTTTCATGAATACATTCAAAAAGAGTTGAAAGCACACTTACAAGAATTGTTTGGTCATGATTTTATTCGACTAAGTGTGTTTCCTTGGGGTGCATCAATGTTATTCGTGAAAGAGAAAGATGGATTGATGAGATTATGCATAGATTATCAAAAATTGAATCGAGTTATGATAAAGAATATTTATTGTTACACCGAATCGACGACTTATTTGATCCATTACAAGAGCTATCGTCCTCTTAAAAATAGATCTACGATCTGATTATTATCAGTTATGACTTAAAGAGTCAGATGTACCAAAAACTGCATTTAGAACTCGTTACGACTATTACTAGTTTTAAGTAATACTGTCTGGTTTGACTAATGCTTGTAACAGTCCAGTTATGACCCTAGTCGGAATAGTAGTTTCGAGACCACAAATCTAAATTAGAAAATTATTTTAATATTATTTTCTGTGTTTGTGATATGTGAATTTATATCTGTGAAATTTTTGAGATTTAATTTGTCTGTTTCAGTGCTTAATTATGAAAAAGGATTAAATCGCGATAAGTGTAAAACTTGTGTGATAGATGATAAAGCACCTATTTGGCTTGGCTTTTATAATAAAGGTCTTTGCATGTCAATTGTACCATTTGTTTAAACGGTGGACAATTATGGACATGTAGTTGGTAAGTTTTAAGGTATATTAATGAAGGGCAAAATGGTAAAAGGTGAATTTATGTTATATTAAATAAAGCAAAGTTTAAAACCCATTTATTTCATCCATTTTCCACCAAAAATAAAAAGAAAAGAGAGGTTTTGGGTGTTTGAAGCATTCAGCCATGATTCAAGCTTGATTCAAGGTTCGTTTTGTTCCATTTTTGGTAATTTCTACGTTTCTGTGATCGTTGCTTCGTGTTCTTCAAAGCCCATGTCTGAATTTCTATTTCTGTTAAAGATTTCATGAAATGCCATTGTTGATATCATGAGTTTTGTGATGTTTTTGGATGAATTATGAAGGCTTGTTAGATGAGTTATATGTTTTGTTCTTGAATTTTTAATGAAATGAGCTATTTGAGCTAATTTGTGAAAATGAGGTTTTGAAGGACTAAATTGTGAATTAAATGTGTTAATTGGGCTTGTATGGAAGCCATGTATATTTGGCCAAGCTATAGTTTTGGTGAATTTTTGCATATTTATGATTTGGTGAAAAATGGACTAACTTGTCAAAGTTTGAAATTAAAGGGCTAAAATGCAAAGTACTCTAAATACGTGTTCATGGATTATTTTTGAATGAAATAAATGATTGAATGGTTGAATTTGGATTTAATTAGATCAAGAATAAAGAAAATCAAATTTAGATCGAGGGAAGTCCAAAGTAGTTGAATAGTCGACTCATTTTCGTCCGAAATCCGAACGAGGTAAGTCAAACTACACTTATGTGTTAAGTTGATTAAATTTTGTGTTTATAAACTGTTATCTGCATTGGACGGCCTTGAGAGCCTGATAAAAGAACGTTGGTATTGACCTAAATTATCGTGTAAGACCGTGGCTGGGACACAGTCATCGATTTGAAATTTACGTGTAAGACCATGTCTGGGACATCGGCATCGTATCTGTTTTCGTACAAGACCCTGTCTGAGACAAAGGCATCGATACTAAATTACATGTAAGACCACGTCTGGGACGTCGGCCTTGTACTTGTCTATGAATATTTATTCCATTTCTGGATTGTCCGATGATAAAGTATGAGATATGAAATGTATAATTCAGATAGGTACATTTCTATCGTACTAGATTTTTGAATAGTAAAGAAATATTCTATGAGACGGTTGTGAAATCTGGCCATTTACTATTATTTTTATGCTATAATAGTTGGAAATTTGTATTTGACTTACTAAGCTCTTCGTAGCTTACTCTGTGTGATTTCTGTCTATTTTACAGTTATCATAGCTACTGAAGGCTCGGGATAGTCGAAGATTATCACCACACTATCAAGCTCTTTTTGGTACCTTTGAAAGTGTAAATATTGCTAAGTATGGCATGTATAGGCTAGAATGTCTATGTATTAAGTTTTGAATTGTATATATGTTATGCCATGTCAATTGGCTAGCAAATGTTAAGTTTTGTGGATAGTTTTGATGCATGTTTTGAAATGTGTGACGTTCTAATATGAAATGGTCATCTTTAAGCATGGAATTGGTTAGAAATGTTGCTTATTAATGCTGGTAGGATTGGACCCTTAAAGGGTGGCAAATTCGCTTAAACCAAGCTTGTATTGTGCCACACGGCCAGGGAACACGGGCGTGCCTTGTGGCCGTGTGAGAAAGTCAGTAGCTAGCTAAATTTTACACGGTCATAGAACACGACCGTGTCTGTTGGCCGTGTTAAAAAGTCAGTATAGGACCTCTTTTTGGCACGGTTGGACCACATGGGCGTGTCTTGTGCCCGTGTGAGTCACACGGCCTAGTCACATAGGCGTGTGACTTGGTCAGTTTTGAAAATACTAATTAAGTTCTGAAATTTCTGAATGGGTTTGGTTTAGTTCCGACCTTCCCTAAATGTACGTTTTAGGTTTTGTAGACCATATTAATAGATGAATTGTGGATGAATATTTATGTATTGATATTATATGATATCTGTGAATCTGTGTTACTCTGAAATGCTCTGTCTATCCGGTGACTCCCCTTTCTTATTCCGGTGACGGTTACAGGATAGGGCTGTTACAATGCCCCTGTCGCATTGATGGATTAATGAAATAGGTATTTCAACCATATTTGGTTTGTTTTTTTGTGGTGTTTATAGATGATGTTTTGATTTACTTGTTGAATGAGTTAGATCATGTTGAGCATTTTAGAGTGGTATTGCAGACTTTGCGTGAAAACAACTATATGTAAAATTTAGTAAATGTGAATTTTGGCTTCGAAAAGTAGGACTTTTAGGTCATGTAATCTCCACTGATGGCATCCTAGTATACCCAAATAAAATATCAACAATTGTTGATTGAAATTTTCCAAAGAATGTTTCTCAGGTACGTAGCTTTTTGGGCTTAGCCGGATATTACCAGTGATTTGTTAAAAACTTTTCAATCATAGCATCTCTGATGAAGAAGTTGTTGCAAAAAGATATTAGCTTTATTTGGTTTGATAAATGTCAAAAAAGCTTTTATTGGATGCTCCAATTCTAGCTCAACTTGAGACCGGGAAAGAGTTTATCTTTTATAGTGATGCATCTCTTTGTGGGTTGGGTTGCATTTTGATGTGGAGTGGGAACGTAATTGTTTATGCCTTACGACAATTGAAGCCTTATGAGAGGAATTACACTACACATGTTTTAGAATTGGTCGCAATTGTTTTTGCTATAAAAATCTGCGCCATTATTTATACGGTGAAAAATGTCATGTTTTCACTGATCATAAAAGTCTGAAATATTTGATTACTCAAAAAGATCTGAATTTGCAACAGTGTAGGTGGCTTGAATTGCTAAAAGAATATGACTTAGTAATTGATTATCATCTCGGGAAAGCTAATATAGTAGTCAATGCCTTGAGTCATAAATCTCTCTTTGCTTTGAGGGTTATGAATGCAGTTTTAATGTTGAAACATGATGATTCTATTTTGGCTGAATTGAAAGTGAAACCGAAGTTGTTAGTAAAGCAGGATCTAGTGAAAAATGGCCAGATGACTAATTTGTGTATCAAAATCAATGATTGTTTATACTTTCGTAATCGATTGTGTGTACCGAGTGATTTAGGCTTGAAACTAGAATTGTTTAATGAAGCTCACAGTAGTGTTTATTCAATTCATCCTCGTAGCAATAAAATGTATAACAATGTTACTGGCGATTGACAGTGAAATGTGAAATATCAGAGTTCGTATCTAGATGCTTGATATGCCAGCAGGTGAAAGCCGAACATCAGGTACCATTAGATTTGTTACAACTAGTGATGATTCTGAAATGGAAATGGAAGCGTGTCACTATGGATTTGGTTTACCGTAGAAAGATTGATGAAATCAACTCATTTTATGCTTGTTCGAACTGATTACTCACGTAAGAAACTAGTTGAGTTATATGTTTCAAAAATTGTGAGATTGCACAATATACCACTGTCGATCATATCCGATCGTGATCCGAGGTTTACCTCTAGATTTTGGAGTAAGTTCCACAAGGCTTTGGGCTTCAGATTGAATTTCAGTACCACCTTTCATTCACAAACAATAGTCATTCAGATAGGTAATACAAATTCTGAAAGATATGTTACGGTGTTGTGTTTTTTAGTTTGAAGGTAGTTGGGAAAAATATTTTCCATTAGCCAAGTTTGCTTGTAATAACAGTTATCAGTTGAGTATAAAAATGGCTCAATAAGAGACTTTATACGAGTGTAAATGTAGAAGTTTGTTATACTGGTCTGAATTGGATGAAAGAAAAATGGTCAGAGTTGATATAGTTCAGGAAACTAAAGATAAAGTTTGTATTATCCGTGATAACTTGAAAGTTGCATCCAATTGTCAAAAATCTTATGCTAATCTGAAAAATAAAGATATTGAATTTTATGTTGGTGAGAAACTATTTCTGAAAGTCTCGCCATGGAGAAAAATGTTGCGTTTCGCAGAAAAGGAAAACTCAGTTCGAGGTTCATTGGACTGTACGAAATTTTAGAAAGAATAGGATCAATAGCTTATCATTTGGCATTACGTCCAGAACTTGATAGAATCTATAATGTTTTTCATGTTTCGATGCTTCGTTGCTATCGTTCTAATCCATCACATATATTATCTACGAGTGAGATAGAGTTGCAGCCTGATTTGACTTATTATGAAGAATCAATTAGATTTTTAGCTTGGGAAGTGAAAGAATTGTGTAATAAACGGGTACAGTTGGTTAAAGTATTATGGAATCGACGCGGAGTTGAGGAAACTATGTGGGAAGCAGAAGAATCTATGAGATCGCAGTACCTAAAATTATTTTCAGGTACGAAATTTAGAGGACAAAATTTTTTTAAAGAGGAGAGTTGTAATGGCCTGTTTTCATTGGTGTAAAAAGTAATGGTTTTAGGACCACAAATTTGACCAATGAGTTCGTAATTAGTATTATTTAATTCATTAAAGTCGAATATAGTTTTATATTGAATGTTAGATTTAATAATTTTTGCTAGTTGAACAAATAGTTATTTTCAAGTGATTTTTGGAACATGAGGTATCGAAATCTCGTTTCTATAAATCGAGCCTGTAGATATTTTTATTAGATATTTATGGAGCTGTTATATTTGTATGTGAAGGTTTGGTTCGAGAATTTTAATGTTTGGTTAGTTAATTAAGGAAAAAGAACTAAATTGTAAAAGATGTAAAACTTAATTACTACTGAATTTTATTGATTAAATGGCTTCATTAACATAAATGGAAGGACTTCTAAGTCAATAATACCTTAATGTATATATAGTGGATGGTTAGTGATGTATTTTAACTAATTTTATATGTTAATTATATGTTAATAATAAAAGTAAAAAAAATTATAAAAAAAGCCATTTTTTCAACTTTCTTCTTCATCTTTTAAAATCAAAACACCATTGAAGGACACTCAAGCTTTCGGTCATCTTCTTTGCTTTGCATGGTATGTATTTTTTAGTCGTTTTTAGTAATTTTATATTTTTGAGATCGTTGTAGCTTAATCTAGCTAACCCAAGGACTATTTCATAAATTTTTTAAAGATTTTGGAGCTTTCCATTAATGAATTCTAGGTGTTATTATGATTAAATGATGAATTTTTTATCTTGGTTGTTGTTTAGGATGATTTTGTAAATGAATTTTTATTAGTTTTGAGTTTATAGTCCAAAATAAAAATAAGTAAAATTTAGCATGTAAATTTAGAAAAATTTCAAGTGTTTGAAAGCTGATTGGGATGATATTGAATTCGGTTTGGATATATTGGGGTTAATTGTGAAGTTTTTAATAGTTTTGATTTCAAGGACTAAATTGAACAAAGTGTAAAAGTTCAGGGAAAAAATTGTAGAAATGAAATTTATAGGTCATGTGCATAGAAATGAATTTGATAGTGCATTTGAAATTGTTTAAGTGAATTTAATCATTATGTAGATCAAGAATTGAAGTGTACAGAGGATAACCGGGAAAAATGAAAAATCGTAGATTAGTCCCTACAAATCTTCTCCATAGCTGAATATAATAGGGAAGTTCATAGTATAGATAAATATATATGTATTTTAAACTTGTGGTATTACGATTTTGATTTAGTTGTATTTGAGGTTAGTTTTGATAATAAATTGAAATTATAAATTGTTGCAATTAAGTACATGTGAGAAAGTGAATATTTGGTAGTTGTTGAACATATTGGAAATATGATTTTATGATTTTGAAATGAACTTAGTTGTTTGGAAGTATGTGAATGAATGTATTTCTGGAAGTGCCTCTGAATTATTAAATGTGGTAAACTCTGTTAAAATGCCCCCTTGAACATAGTAAGCGATCAGTATACAATTGACAAGCCAATAGAGTTTGAACACGTACTTGTACGGATTTGCAATACGGGGCCTCTGTTTGCACTTTTGTGCTTCAATTTGCACTTTTGTTCCTCTAGTGTATATCGTTACCGAGTATCCAAGTCATGTTACTATAGTTCATCGAGCTATGAAAATTTGCGACTAATGTTAAAATGATTGGATAATTCTTGTGTTTACCCAATTGAAAGTTTGTAACAATGAATGATCATGCAATAATGTTTCATGATGGTATTGATGTAATGAAACATATATATATGAATTATTTTGATTGAATCATTGAAGAGCATGAAGTATATGATGAACTATTTTCAGCACTAATTCTATGTATTTTTGTAAATGGTTGTCAGGTTTGAGTAGTCTAAGTGTTTTAGTTTTCAAATGTTTAATTGAGATAAGTTTATTTGAATTTTAGCTATGAATTTACAAAGCTACTTAAGCTTACTTGGTTTGTTTTTGGTTTCTATAGTTAACATTTTACGAAACTGGTTGGACAGATCAACATTAATGCTCACACTATCAAACTCTTGTGTTAGAAGTTTCTGATTTCTTACTTTCGATTTTGTAGCATGTATATATGGTTTGAGAGTTGATGAATTTGAAGCTCTAGTGGTTTTGTAATGTGTTAAATTTGTGTCATTTGAATGGTAAACATGATTTCGATATTTGGTATCTTGAAAAGGTAACTTGTCATTTGATGTCATCCTTGTGATTTGTTGTTGACATGGTTATTTTTTGGGTAATCTTTTGAAACTGTGGTTAGGATATATTAGCATTAGAAAGTTTGGTATAAATGGTTGATTATGGCATATGCTTTTTGGAATTCATTTGATGATTGAATAATGATAATTTGTTGGTCATTGTTTATATTTAAATAAGGTGTCAATGGGGGCATATTGGTTAGGCACATAGGATGAATGTGAATTAGTATATTTTGGTATGTTTTGGTACATTTTTTGATTTGGCTAATGTGGTGGTAAATGCGTGGCTTGGTGTCTAAGAAATTGTAGGTGAATTGGCTTATGTTTGAAGGTATTTTGGGCACAAATGGTCTAGAACATGGTCGCATGCCACGGTCATGTGGCCTTTTTTATTTTTGGTGCAAGCTCGTCCACACGGCCTCATAAAGTTATGCAGCCTAGTGACATGGCCATGTGACCCTAAGTTACATGGGCACAGTGAGTTACACAGTTTGTTCACAGGACCATGCTCTTGAGCCACACAGGCTGAGCCTTGTCATATGGTCGTGTGACCCCTGTTTTCACTTTTTAGTCAAAATTTTGTAAAAGTTTCATTTTATTCCAGAATTGTTCCTGGTTTATTTTAAATGTTTCATAAGCTCGAATTAGGTCCTGTATTGTTTGAATAGCATGGAAATGATTGCAAATAAATTATTTGATTTTTATTGTGAATGATATAAAAGTTTTATAACTATAATATCTTATAGCTTAGACCGGGCCACCGGGCCAGTTAGAGTGTGTTACATGTTCACTATGACCGAATGGCTTATTTTCATATCTAGGCTTTAAAATAGCTCGATGTAACAGCCCGATTTAGACCCTAATCGGAATGGTGGTTTTCGGACCACGAATTTGAGTCAGAAAAATATTTTAAAATTATTTTCTATGTTTTTTTGTGTGAATTTATATCTATGAAATTTTCACTATTTAATTTTGTCTTTTAGGTGTCCGATTAAATAAAAGGACTTAATCGCGTAAAATAAAATTTTGGTGGTTAATTCAAAAAGGGCTGAATTGTACTTGGCTTTTTAAGTGGAAGCCTTTAAGTTGCAAATTGCCCATTACTAAGTGAAGTGGACGGTAGTGGCCATGGCATAATGGTTTTATAATATGATAAATAAGGTTAAAAATGTAAAACATGTAATAATAATAAGTTAGTATATATGTTATATTATATGATAACTTAAATAATCTTTTATGTCTTCATCACTTAGCCGAATATAAACAAAAGAAAAAGAAAGAACAAGAGTTAGGGTTCGGTCAATCTTAAAGCTTAATCAAGGTATGAATTGAGTCCGGTTTTTGATAACTTCTACGTTTTTGTGATCGTTGCTTAGTAATCTTCAAGATCCATGCTTTAATTTTTGATTTTGATGGATATTTTGAGTTGTGCCATTGTTGATAGCTTGTGATTTTTGTTTTTTGATGATGAAACATGAAAGATATGTTTTAGATTAACATGTTTTGTATTGGAGTTTTTGATGATTTTGAATAATTAGGACTTAATTGCAAAAATAATAACTTGATGGACTAAAATGTGAAATTAATGAAATATATGGGCTTGTATAGGTATGGGTACCATTCGGCCTAACATTGGTACTTTGAGATTTTGTGTATTTTGTGTTTTGTGCAATAGGGACTAAATTGTAAAAATTGTAAATGTCAGGGGTAAAATGGTAATTTCCCCATTTATGTGTTGTTGGACTAAATTGAATGAAAATATGTTTGAATAAGCTTAATTTGAATATGTTTAGATCAAGAACCAAAGAAATTAAATTTGGATTGGGGGAAAACGAAAGTTGTCGACTAGTCGATCCGTATCGGTTTTTCGTTGGCCGAGGTAAGTTTATAAGCAAATAGACATACTTAATTCTAATTAAATGTAATATATATATGCTGAATTGAATTTTATGATTTATTACATGTTAAAGCCGAATGTGAATAATCTTGGTTACCATGTTTCCAAATTTGTTTCGACCGAGTTACAATGTCTGAAAGCCCTGTATGAACCTTAGGAATAGTTAGGATACATATGTCATGACATAGGATTCCGATATATGTGTGCGAGTAGGACCATGGCATCGATATGTGATTTCGATACGTGTTTACGAGTAAGACCCTATCTGGGACAGTGGCATCGATAAGAGATTACATGTAAGACCACGTCTGGGACGTTGGCATTGTACGATATATGTGTGATTATCCGAGTGTCCTACCCAATTCCGAATGGTTCATCGGGCATGGATAAATTATGAATAAATACGAAAATTGAGCTGAAAAATTAGGTATGTAATAATCTGTTATCTATAGAAACAAGGTAAGTAAGCTAATTTATGTATGTTACAAGTGGTGTATGAATTTAATAAGGAATATGTACGAATATGATATGTGATCTTGACTTGGAAGGTGAGTAACTTAAGTTTTATTAAAGAGATTTTTAACTATGTGTATATACATATATGTGATTGTGTATAATCGGCTACATAGGAAATATATGTGTAAAATGTCATATTATGGTTCTTGAGTCGTGTAACGCCCCAAAACAAATTCCCGAACTTTCTTTTTATGATGGTTTTGATCAAAGGTGTGCTTAATATTCCTAGTCAAGTTTTATTTATGTGATAATAGGCCTTGGTTAAGTTTAGAGTTCAAACTTTGGGGTGAAGGAAATTATAGTTTAATAATTAAAAGAACCTTGATGGCAAGTAGTTTGGGTTTTAAATAAATAAAGGAGGAACTGGACACAAGGAGTTTTGTGTTGGAGTGACAAGTAGTGTCACATGTGGGGCTTAGAGGTGGCGTCACATGTATGGCAAAGAGGATATATTTTTGCTCAATAAATGGATACTAGTGGCGTTGGATGTGAACTCTGAAGGGAATGATAAGAGGAGAAATTTAAGGAAGGGATTAAGGAGTTATCAGGGAGAAAAGTTAGGAGATGAGGGGTGTAGAGAAGTAGAGCCGACTAGGGAATTTGGGGGATAGGTAAATTCGGCTATAGTATATACAGGTGCAGAAATTGTTTCTCTTCTTTTAGCCGAATTCCTTATTTTTTCTTTATGTTGCCGAAACACTTTTCTCTCTAAGTGCTGAAGCCAAATTCCTTGTTCCTTGCTTGCTAATTTTCTATTCTTTCTCTTCTCAAATTCTCTTTTGATTCACCTTTGGTTTTAGCTGATTTCTTCTTCTCTTCTTCTTATCTGTGTCGAATAACCCCTTTCAGCATACAAATCTCAAAAGTCGAATACCTCTTTGGCTGAAGACCCTCTGTGTCGCCACTACTCCCTTTACTTTGCCTGATTCTTGTGTAAGTGCTTCGCTCTTTCAATCGGTTTTCCTGGTACCGATTTCTTTTCTCCCTAACTCTTTCTAAATCGATTTTGGTAGGGGATTAGTATCGAATCTCGGATTTCAGATCTATGCCGAATTGCTCCTTAGGCATTTTGGGGTTTGGGTAAGTGTTCCTCTTTTATTGGTTTAGGTAGGCTGAATGGTCATGGATGTTTTAAGAGTGACTTAATATGATTATGAGTCACTTTTTGGTTAGTTCTTAATGATTAAGATTGATGCAGATTTAAGGAATACTAGTGATTAGTGATCAAGAAAGGTCTGTAAGGCTTGTCGTTCAAGATAAGGCAAAGGTGAGATTTTTGGCTTTTGGTGATCGTATTTGTTAAGTGTGTTATTAATCGTTGAGTGATATCCTTTGTAGGTTCGTGGCTAAGATGATCGCAACATGTTTAGTACCAGGTGTGTACATACACTGTGCACACATAGTGGATCGGCAAATCCCGAAATGCGAAAAAGTCGGAAGTTTGGCTACAATAGTCTTGCGAGTGCGCGAACACTCGTAAGGGGGAAACCGATAGGTTACCAGAGGCCCTATGAGCGATTCCATGGACTTGGGCAGTGTATTGGCCAACCGGGCTAGAATGGGCTAAATGGGCCCAATGGGCTGTAGGGCCCATAGTAGGAAAAATTGGCAATTTGATACTATGTGATAAAAAATCATATGATTGCATGACTATGAGTGTGATTGTGTAACACCCTAAACCCACATCCATCGCTGGACTAGGGTTATGGAGTATTATCGACCATTCTATTAATCCTATGAAATATTCATTATCAATTTGCAATCCAAAATTCAAACCACATACATGCTTATAATTCAGTCGAACTTTACATCTTAAAAGGGGTTAGCATGTATCACTCAGCCTAAATAAAATATAACCTAAATCAGATATTTGTACGTATATGTAACAGTCTATGCATTTACAGAATATAGTTGTATCAGTAATTCCATCATTGAGTATTAAACTTATTTATTGAAAATCACGCGGATGCACAAACTTTATAACAATTAAACCATGTCAAGGTCACCCCTTTTTCTTAATCATGTGGCATTTATACTTTAGCTTATATGAATTTCACATATCATGTATAATTACAGAGATCAATAACAAGCATTCGGTTGCATATAAAAATCTAGCACATATACTTATCAACTATAAAGTGAAAGTATACACATATATATATAGTCATATAAAAGTTTATCAACGTGCCATGCCGAATGTTCAATACCCATGTTTTGTCATTTCCAAAATTCTCATAATAACCTATGATCCAATATTTCTAAGATATTATAATAATTAAATTAAATACCATACATGTAATTAATCTAGTCCTTTCGGCTATCATGTATTTTTCTTTCACATATGTGCATAGCATCTATAATATAATCACCTTATACATAAGTAAAGTGTAAATAAAAATTTAACCAAAACAATGTAGCTGAATATCACAAATACTCATGTTCTAGTAAAAAATTATAATGGTCAACAATTAATTGCGAACATATGTCAAAATTTTTACTTAATAAACATATGACCAAATCACAAACCATCTCATTTATACCTATTCCAAACATGAATCTCACACACTATGTAATAACTTATCAAAGCACATTTATCTCACATTTAAATCTAACAGTTTAATCTTTAATATGAAACTACATAATCATACCTTATTAAAACACACCAACTGAATGATCATTTACTCAACCTAATAAGAACATATTCAAAATCTTTGAATATACCTAGGTATACATGTTACGGTCAAATGTGCATACCACATCCAAGTCATTAATCAACTTTAATACACCACCAAGAACATAGCATAAATACTACTCATTTATAGCACAAAATACCATAGCTAAAATGAACACAAACTACAAGCAAACATAACCAATCCCAAGCAAGATGATTAAGCCATTTTCACAAGGCATATATATACATTCATTTCCAAAATATTTAACCTTAAAACTAGCCTATACATGCCATAATTCAAGTTTAGTTTAAAGGTACCAAAATAGTAGATAGTGTGATGAACTTGGCTGATGATCCCTGAGCTTTCAGCTTGACTTCAAAATCTATAAAACAGAGTAACGTAATACACATTGTAAGCTACCATAGCTTAGTGAGTCATAAGCAATAAACAACTCAATAACATATTTGATTCATATTAACTAAATGACATGCATTAGCATTATTAACCACTTAAGCCGAATACAAATACAATCATTTAATATGATATAAATCAACTTCCACACCAGTAGCCTTAATAACCACACATCCATTTACTCTTTTATGCAACTTAAGAATCATCAAATGTCATCCCATGTTTAAATAATACCTAGGTAGCCGAATACACAAATTATGTATACACATGTTAAGTAACATTTCAATACTACACAAATTTATTTATTCATATGCCGAATACACATATCCCAATACACATGGAATCTTCAATTGTATTGTACATGATTTACAACACATATCTATAGTATTATCTTACCTTATCTCGAGTAGATATCAAGTTAAATCATACCTGGCCATTTAGCTCGCATTACACAAACCGTACACAATTTACTTTTTCTCGATGAACCATTCGGAATAGGTTAGGACACTCGAATAATCACATAGATCATACAATGCCAACGTCCCAGACGTGGTCTTACATGTAGCCGCATATCGATGCCACTGTCCCAGACAGGGTCTTACTCGTAAACACATATCGGAATCACAAATTGATGCCATGGACTTACTTGCACACATATATCGGTATCCTATGTCATGACATATGTATCCTAGCTATTCCTAAGGTTCATACGGGACTTTCGGATGTCACAACTCGATCGAAACAAATTCAGGAACGTAGTAACCAAGCCTTTACACATTCGGCTATATCATATATAATTTATGATATTTCATAACAACATATATATTTAATATTTAACTACAATTAAACACATCTATTTGCTTATAAACTTACCTTAGACGTCGTAAAACAGGACGGGGCTGCTAGTCGGCAACTTTCATTTTTCCCCGGTCCAAATAAGATCTCTTTGGTTCTTGATCTAAACATATTCAAATTAAGCTCATTCAAACATATTTTCATTCAATTTAGTCCAAAAACACATAAATGGGAAAATTACCATTTTACCCCTGATATTTACAATTTTTACAATTTAGTCTCTATTGCACAAAACACAATATGCAAAATTTTCAAGGTACCCATGTTTGGCCAAATATTCCTTGTGTTCATACAAGCCCATATATTTCATTTATTTCACATTTTAGTCCCTTAAATTATTATTTTTGCTTAAGTCCTAATTACTCAAAATCATCAAAAACTCCAATACAAAATATGTTAATCTAAAACATATCTTTCATTTTTCATCATCAAACAACAAAAATCACAAGCTACCAACAATGGCACAACTCAAAATATTCATCAAAATAAAAAATTAAAGCATGGGTATTGAAGATTTCTCAGCAACAATCTCAAAAACGTAGAAATTATCAAAAATCGAGGTAAACTCATACCTTAATTAAGCTCCAAATTGGCTGAACCCTAGCTTTGTGTTCTTTCTTTTTATTTTGTTTAGTTTCGACAAAAGAAGAACAATTATAACAAGTATGTAAACTTTATTTTATGTTTTTTATTATATATGTTTTATTATAATAGTTTATAATGTTAGTTTACATAAATAACCTTAATTAATTCATGCCAAAACCTTATAATATAACCCATTACCGTCCACCTAATAAGTTATGGGCTATTTACAATATAAATGCCTCAATTTAAAAAGCCACTAACTTTTTGACCCTTATACTTTAAACTATCAAATTTTCTATTTACGCGATTAAGTCCTTTTATTTAATCGGACACCTAAACAACAAAATTAAATCGCGAAAATTTCACCGATACAAATTCACACAAAATAAACACAGAAAATAATTTTTAAATATTTTTCTGACTCAGATTCGTGGTCCCGAAACCACCGTTCCGATTGGGGTCTAAATCGGGCTGTTATAGATTGGGCTTGACAGGCCATATGAATGTGATTGGGCCTGATGGGCCATATGAATGTGATTGGGCCTGATGGGCCATATGAATGAGATTGGCCCTAAAGGGACCAAATGAATAAGTATGGATCTGTTAGTGTTTAGTAAGGGTTTAGACCCAGTTTTTTAGTAACTACTCAATCAGGCATAAAACTTAAATAATTAATTAATTGCGACTGTGGACGAGTCATAAGGTTAAGGTGTGGCAATGGGTATATGCATGTCTAGGATTGGATCTAGGGAGAGCTTGGTGCTTAAGCGGTCTTAATGACTCACCTCCTCTTCTCTGGGATCTTACCTGGTGCTTAGTATCTGTTCACTTTAGCCAACGAGGTCTTGTTAATGGGCCAAGTTAAGTAATAAACCCATAATAAAGAGAAATTACCGAAAATACCCATAATGGAGAAAATGACTAAAATACCCCTACGTGTTGAATGTAAGATTTATGGATGTTGCATGTGTACCTGCTACATTCATATGATATTCTGTTTAGGTTGCATATGGGTTGGGAATTATGGAACGGAGGAAGTATATGAGGATTGCATGGTTGCTTGACGACCGTGGATCCACCGATGGCTTTTCAAGCCCAATATATGATTACCAGCTTTGTTGCAATGTTAGGTAGTACCGCAATCGAGCTACCATTGGAGGGTATCGGATGGGCGGGTTAATATTTTTATCCCGACATGGAGTGTATCGGGGGATGGAGATGGTGTGTAGCGGTTGGATGGGTGGGATTCGTGCATATTTGATTGCTTTACTTCTGTTCTGATATTGAATTGGGCTCAGGCCCAAAAAGACTTGCTATTGCATGCTTTTCTATTTGCCGAGGGTTGTACACACTGAGTTTTCAAAAACTCACCCCCTCTTTTATTTTTCTCAAGTGATCCTCAGTAGAGGGTTCGACGATAGGAGGGACTTCGAGGTGGCTAGCTAGCAAGACAACTTGGACTTGTTTTCTTAAACATATAATTTCTAGTATTTTAAGTTAATTCATTCCAGAATGTAATAAGGCCTTTCCTCTGGTTATTATTTCAAATTAGGATTATTTTTATGTTTATGCTTTATATTTGTTAGAAGTAGAAAATGGTTTTCCTAAACCATATCTATTTTTAAATACTACGTTTCCGCAACTCAATTTTTAAATGACGGGTTTCATAAATCATTTGTTTTAAATAAAGCTTCCGCAACTGAAAAGAGATTTTACAAAGTAATTATTATCATACAAGAAGGAATAGTTTTTCTTTAAAATACACCTCGCTTTGGAAGCAACAAATACAAGCTGAGATTTTACTCAAGGTTTTTATTTCAAAGAACAGTTTTCAATGAAAACAAGGTTTTCGATAAAAACACTTCAATGTGAAACCCTGGATCTAGCCATAACGTTCGGGCTGGGTTTGGGGTGTTACAAGTCGATTCGAATGTATAAATATATGTTTGAATGTGTATTGACATTGTGGCTTGAAAGTTGAATAACTTTTGATTAAATAGTTTAGGTGAACATTCGGCCTAGGTAATTATGGTGCATAGAATGTATTATTTTATCTCCTTTGTAGATTTAAGATTAAGTATTGATAATGATATTATAATTCGGCAAGCTTAATCAATTTGAATATGTTATCAAGATGTTTATTTGCTTATGACTTACTAAGCTGTGGTAGCTTACTCTGTGTATTATGTTACTCTGTTTTATAGATTTTGAAGTCAAGCTACCAGCTCGGGGACTGTCATCCAAGCTCGTCACACTATCTACTATTTTGGTACCTTATTAGCTAAACTTAAATTATAGCATGTATAGGCTAGAATTTACCTTTGAAATGCTGAATGTTGGTTATGTATAAAAGCCATGCGAAAATGGCTAAACTTTTATTTTTGAATTCGGTCATGGTGAGTATGAGTTATGTTTATTTTAGTTTTATAGTTATGTACTGCGAAGGTATAATATTCGTGACAGGTACTAAATGCTTTGAAAATGATTTGCTTCAAATGATTAAGTTTGGTCTTATGTGTTCTTGGCTAGATTGTTAAATGAGATTGATTGTTGTTAAATTACTAATGGAAGCTTAGATGTGCATGTGGTGTTAGGTAGTAAATTCAAATATAAAAGAATAAAAGCATTATATGTATTTACTGAAATTGATAATTGGTATTAGAGATATGAAATGCGAAATAGTTAACTGAGATGGATAAATGTTTATTAGTTTGATTGATTCGGTTGTAAAGTGATATATGTTGCATGTGTTTCATGAATATTTGGTCGATTGTTTAATATGCATTCAATGCTAAGTGTGATCGTTATTTTAGGATAAGTTAAGTATTATGTACATATGCATTATTAACATGTTCGACCATGATATAATGTACTAAATATACATATGTGATTATATATTAATTTATGTAATAGGATTGTACATTAAACGTGTTTACCAAGAGGTTGCTTTTAAATTTAGGTCATGTATGACATTATGGGAACAATAATTTGAGATGCCCGAATGATGTCTTTTACTTAGTTATTTAATATGAAATTTTAAACAGACTAATTTGCATATATGATAAGTGTACTTCTTGTTGGTATGTGCATGAAATGGTTAAAATTTACAAAGGCCAACTGCGTGTAATTTAATGACTGAAGTAGTTATGTACAAACTTTAATAACTAATGTTTTAAATTATTTATATGGGAATGTATGAACAGTATATATCGCTTGGTTGTATCATTTTGTAGTAAGGTGTAAAGCATGCAATTTCAAATTAATTATTACTTAAGTCGTATAGGTGGTAATTAAGATGTGCATTATGATTCATTAAATCGTAAGAATGTGTGTATGATTTTGGTGGTTGTGTGTATAATAACATAAGTGGGAATGGAAGCATGATAAACCATGTTGGTAATAGATATTATTACTATACAATTAAATGCATTATATACTGTTAATAACAACTTGAGATTTGTTGTGACCTATATGTGCAAAGTGTAATTTGTTGTATGTTCTGAAATGTGAATTGATTATATTTTATTTTTAAATGAGTCTGACTTGATTAATTATATATATAGATGAATGTTTTAAAGTTGTGTTTTTGATCGGTAATGCCTTGTATCCCTAATCCGGCGATGGATATGGGTTAGGGGTGTTACACTTCGAAAACATAAATTTATTCTTTCGATCATTTCTGAGTAATTCATGTAAATTTGCAAATGTATCATTTCTCATTTTCATTTTGATTTTGAGAAACCTACAATCATTTCCAATTAATGATTCCATATCTCCTTTTCGAAAAAAACCATAATCCTTCCTAAATGTTTCCCATTTCTTTATTTCTATTCATTTCGTTCATGTAACACCCCAAACCTGGCCTAGACGTTATGGTCGAATCTGTGATGTGACATTGAAGTGTTTTTCCAAAACACAAAATTAAAAATAATTCGTTTATCATAAAAACTTCTTTAGATTCTAAATAAAAGATTAGGATGACTAGTTCCTTGTGAAAAATCAAATTATTTAAGCAAAATATAAATTGTACTAGGTTTTCAAATTTAAAACAATGTTTATTGCGGAACCTTTTAAAACGTATGGCGCAAGCGTGATGATTTCTGAAAAACTTTGGGTTGTGCTTTCTTAAGAATATGAGTCCTATTACTAACAGGTAAAATTAGAGTAATTAAATCCGAAAATTAAAATAAACTTTAAAAAGGCCTTATTACAAAATGAAAACCCAATATTAAATAAAATCTAAATTATAGTATTATATATAAGCTAACTACGTCGAGTGGCCACCTTTGAGTCCTCCATCGCCTCGATCCGTCTAAGCCTGGGGATATCCTGCACGGATAACAAATGGGTGAGTTTATGAAAACTCAGTGTGTTAAATCCCAAAATAACAATTAATCAGAGTAAATGCAATCTGGGCCTAGGCCTGTTAGTTCCAGTTAGGGCCTTAGCCCCTTTTTCAGTAAAAGTATCAGTTTGAGCCCGAGCCCATTTCAATACAGTATGCAAACAAAGGATCCTACCCAATCCATTCGCTACACACCATCTCCGTACTAGCCCTACACACCATGTGGGGATAAAATGGACCCACCCAACCCTACACACCAAGTCGTACCGATTTCAGTACTAAACAGTATTTGCAACAGATCTGCCAGTGATAGGCTCATAGCCTTACAGTACACTTCCTCCAAAATCATATATCCCACCCCATGTAATGCAACATAATAACATACGTGTATGTAGAAATATCATGCTCAGAAACAGTCATGCATAATACAGGGGTGTTTCAGTCAACTTTACCTGTAATAGCCCAAAATTGGGTCTAGTTAGAACAGAGGTTTCGAGACCACAAAATCTGAGATAGAAATAATTATTTTATGATTATTTTGAGGTCTATGATATGATTTCATGATTGTGTAAAATTTCGTGAAGAAATTCTATGCATAAAGTGCTCAATTTGAAGTTAGGGACTAAATTGAATAAGTTGCAAAACTTGCATTCTAGAAGTTTCTAGTATGAAATTTCTTTGAAATATTAATTATGAGGTCTTAAATAGAAATTTTACCAATTTTTAAGTGATGGACAAAAATTGGACATGGATGGAATTTTTGAAAGTTTAGTAAGGAAGGGCATTTTGGTCATTTGGTAATTAAAAGAAATAAAAAGGGAAAATAAAGCCAAAATTGACTCATCTTTTTCATGGAGGCCAAAGTTAGCATGGGGGAAGCCATGGCTAGGGTTTTAAAGCTTTCCAATCTCAATAGTAAGCCCGTTCTAACCTCATTTTTCAAGTTCTTTACGTTTTTGGAATCCCGATAATTTGATTAAGCTTATTCTAGAAATAATTTAAGCTAGGGTTCATATTTTGAAAAATACCCATAGGTGAAATGTTTTTATTTTGATGTTTTATGATAGAATATGAGGTTTTAAATTATGTTAGATAACTTGTGCTACTCGGTTTTGAGTGAAAACAAGTAAAAGGGCTTAATCGGTAAAAATACCTAATAGTCATAAGTATATGTTAGAGTGAGAATTTGATGTTGTCATAGAAGAGAAAAGTGATCAGCATGTCATAAAACATAAGAATAAGGGATGAAGTTTAATTCTCAGCCTAGGGGCAAAAGTGTAAATATGCAAAAGTTTAGGGGCAAAATTGTAAATTTTCCAAAGTTTGAGTTAAGGACTTTTTGGAATAGTACATTAATTAAATAAGTAAAATATGATGTTTTAGATCCCGGAAAACGAGATTTGAACCTAGAATGAGAGAAAAATCGAAAATTGGGAAAGTTGGTTAAATGGCCGTTTTAGTATCGAGATAAGTTCATATTTATAATAAGCATTAATTTATGCATGTTTCAATGTAAAATTGATATATTTACTATGATTTCTGAGGTATTGAAAGTATGTAAGTTGGTATGATAATAATACAACAATAATGCTGTAATTTATATTTAAAAGTTAAATTTAGTGAATTAATTGAATTATGTTAAATTAAATGATTATGGTGCCAAGTTTATGAATTGATTTAAAATATGTTTATGGTACATGAAGTGCATTGAATTATCATACATAAATGTGATTTCTATGATTATGGATATTATGGGAAATTGTAAGTTCATATGATTTTTAATAAGGCAATGTGTAATTTAATGTTATTGCCTTGATATTAAATGAGATGTAAGTTTATATGTAAGTAATACATCAATATTACTTGTATTATGATATTTTATAATAATATTGGAAATATGTTTGTGGATAATTACTTGATTGGTGAAATTGTTGGAAAAGAGAGAGAAATCCCAATTGAACCTTCGGAAAGATTGGATGATACAGATAGTATGTAGCTAGGTCACATGTATGGTGCTAAGTGCACATCATTTGTACAAGAGAGCTACAAGACATTATGATGTAGCTAGGTCGCATGGTTGATACTATGTGTACACCATGTAGACAAGAGAGCTACGGGATATATGTAGCTAGGTCACATGTGTAGTACTAAGTGCAGGCTACTATGCGTACCCGACAACTTCGATCACGTGTGTAGTACTAAGTGCAGGCTACTACGTGTATCAGATAGTTAGGTCACGTGTGTAGTACTAAGTGCAGGCTACTACGTGTACCGGATAATTGGTCGCATGTGTAGTACTAAGTGCAGGCTACTATGCGTACCAGATAGTTTGGCTACATATGTGGCACTTATGTGCAAACTTTCCATGTATCCGAATTATATTCCGAAGTGTTCAACGGGAGACTCTCTATGTATTGCTTTGTGAGTGTTGTGATGAATAAGTGCAGGACCTTGGTTATGTGAATGATGTGTTCATTAAGTGACCAGGATGTGGTAAGATTATAAACAAGTAAGTTATACATGAGGATGATTTTATGGTGATCTTGTGATCATGGGCCTATACTTGTGATGTATGAAATGTGGTGAAAATGATTTGTGATACGTATGTTAAAATGAGGTTAATACAAAGAAAGTGTGAAAGAGTGAATTAGCAATAAAACTGTTTTGGACAGTAGTAGTGATGTGATTTTGAAAAATCACCAAAAATAGTATAAATTGAATCAGAGACTGAATGAGATATCAAATTAAATATTAATAAGTCTATTTTCATATAAAAGAAACATAGCAAGCAAAGGAGTTCTATATTTTGAGATATTTATATTTTTGTGAGACTAGTTCAGAATGATTACATGATCCCCTGTTCTGATTTTGGAAAATCACAAAAATTTGGAGACAAATAATGAGAGGCTCAAACTTATATTTTTAAAATCCCTAATGAGTTTATTTTCAAGATAAATCAACAAAAACATTATCCGAGTTTTGTACTGTGAGATAATTAAATTTTAGTGAAGAGAGGTCAGAACTGTCAGAAAGTGAAACAGGGGAAATTTTAATCAATAAACTATACTAATTGGATAAACTAAAAATTATGAAAATTTTATGGTAGAGAGATATGTGAGTCTAGTTTCAGGGAAAATTTACGGATCTTAATTTGGAGCTCTGTAGCTCGAATTATAAATAATTAAGTGACTATGACTCGTGTGGATAGTTTGATGTGAGCATTTATTAGTAAATTGTGAAATCATACTTACAAGAATGCTATATACATTAAGGATGTGGAATGGAGAGGAGGAGGAGAAAAATAAATATATGTGGAATACATGGAAACTATGGTATATGAAATATTGATATAATGAAATAAATGATATGTGTTTATAAGAAAATAGAAAGAAAATAATATGTATCATGACATGTATATATATATATGACTAGTCTCAATGTAATGCTTGTTGGGTATGGAGTTCAATTGAAATGTTTCAGGCAAACATGTTATTCTGCGCATCTAAATTGTGGTATTTTATAAAGATATGATCTAGCTTTAAATATGAATGCTTGATGATTAAGCTGAAGATACTTGGTAAGATGATAATCTTGGTATAAATGTATAAGTGGTACTATAATAGACAAGGTAAAATAAGTATGAGAGACACATGTATGATGACATACAAATGCTATGTTTGTGGTTTAATTGAGAATGTTTAATCATTAAATGAATACCATGTTATATGCTTTTGATTTTGTATATGTAAGAGATTAAGGTTGACCAAAGCTTGGAAAATAGCCTAGGTATATTCTACACAGGCAGAGACATGACCATGTGTCTCAGCCGTGTATGGAATACGACTTTGGGACACGGGTGTGTGGAGCCTTAAAGTATGAAATTTCCAAGATTTTAGTAAGTTCTCGGTTTAGTCCCGAACCCTTTCTAAAGTATGTTTTGGGCTCTGTAGACTCAAGTAAGGGACTATGTGTAAGTAAATGAACGTTTTGAAATATGAATGAAATTTTATGGCCCGTATTTTAGTTTAATGTTGGTATGTTTGTCCGGTAACGCCTCGTATCTTATCCCGACCTTAGGTACGGGTAAGCGGTGTTACATTACCTCACAAGGGTATAATGGTCATTTCATCAATACGGGGTCTAAGTATACTTACCGTCTCAACATTAGGTCCACAGTCATCTTAGGCGACCCGTGCAACCTTAACAGTCAATCAGTGTTAATGGCCCTACAGCCCATATTACGGGCCCACACTCTCATATGGCCCACATAGCCCAAAAATGGTCTTAGCCGTGTAGTTTCACAGCTAGCCCTGCAATTTACCACATTTTGTACAATTTTTTTATGTGGGGCCCACAAGCCCGTTGGGCCCACACACCCAATTCGGCCTATAATGGCCCAATACCATGTCGGTCCATGAAATTGGTCATGACCATTCCGTCGACCACACAACCTAGTTTTGTAACTTGGCCTGTCACACAGCGACCACAAGCCAGTGTAGTGTCGACAACCCACTTTCTGGCTTTTCGATTTATTATCGGTTTATGCTAACAGTAGGGTGATTACACACACCTGGTTGGCAAAAACGAGCGAAAAAGCCCACGTTCACTCCAACCTAAAATCATAGCAACTTCGGTTAAAACCCAACACCAGTGTTAAAAGGAACCTTAACCGAAACTTGTTCCAAAAGATTACTTACTATTGTCTTGCTTGAACAACGTAGTTTAAGCCCGCCTCTAACTCTGAAAAAAGTTTATATCAGAGACCTCGGTGGTTATCTGCATGATAAGTGAATTCATTAAACATGCTACTTATACCCAAAGGTCGAGCATCACATTCCAAACCAAAGATGATTGGAAGGAGTAAGTGACTACGATCAAAGAAGCCCAAACCAAATTGCCTCAGTTCGATCAAATGCCACGAATATTGTTATCTTAGAACGAAAGACGAGAGGCTGGTTTTGATCATTCTGGAAACCTGGCTAACTCCCTCACTCCACGAGGAATGCTAAAACTCGAAACAAAAGGCACCACGATCAACGAGAGAAGAGATAACAGTCGGTATTAGGAATCAAGAGAGGGAATAACCAAAAGAATAGAGACAACAGAGACTTACCACAAGGAGATGTCACTTGTAAGCGTAACGTAGTCAGCCTATCACCTTGTTATGAACTTGAGTCCCAATAGAACAAGGGGACTTCGATAAACCTTCAGCAAGGAACGGCCAAGGAACAGTAAAGAAAAGAAAAGAAAGAAGATGGTCAGACTTTGATAAGATTCGGCTAAAGTAAAAAGGACAGAAGAGTCGAGAAAAAGAGAGAAGGAGAGGGAAAGAATCGGCCCACCAGCAAGGCTAACCACCGAAAAGATTTGTGAGAGGGAGAGCAAATGCTATTCGGCCAAAGAGAAGAATCCTAAATGAGAAAAAAAAAAGGGTGAAGAACAGAAATCGGTGGACTAGAGGCTTGAAAGAAGAGTAGAATCGAACCTACCAAAAACTGAGAGGGTACTCGAGACCAAAAATCTAGACAATGTACGGCTTCAGAAACAAAAAAGACTAAAAATGCCAAGACTTGAAATGAATAGCAAGGGAAACTTCCCAACTCAAAGCCGAATTCCCTAAGACTAAAGTCCCTATTCGGCTACAACCCTTCTTCCTTCCTAATCCCACAAAATTCTCCTCAAAACACTCTTCTATTCCCTCACTTGACCAATTCAAACTCTCTCCACCACTCCCCAAAATTTGCTACACACTTCCCACTTCCCCCAACACTCTTAACTGCCCCAAGAGCCATGGTCTCCCACTATAAATCAACCTCTTACACGATGTAACACCCCGTACCCGAGACCGTTGCCGGAGTCGGACACGAGGGGTTCACAGACCAAATTCGCTTACTATCGCAGTCCATTTTAAATTTTTCCAGGCAGTTGGCTAACTGCGACACTGTCACCTTAAAAATCATATCTTGAGTTTCACAACTCAAAAATCAGTTTCGTAATTTTTACCGGAAACTAGACTCATATGCCCATCTAAATATTTTTTTCTAGAATTTTTGGTCAGTCCAATTAGTACATTTTATTAGTCAAAGTCTCCCATGTTACAGGGATCGACTACACTGACCTTTACGCATTTCGACTTGGATATCTCCCTGTACAGAGATTCAATACTGATGCCGTTTGTTTCTATAGAAACTAGACTCAGAGAGGAATCTATACATATATGGCATGACTCCTAATTATCTCTGGTTAATTTATAATGAATTTCCAAAGTCGGAACAGGGAATCCAGAAACTGTTCTGGCCCTGTCTCACGAGAACCTGAATATCTCTTAACATACTGTCCATATGATCATTTCGTTACTTTCCTATGAAAATAGATTCATCAAGGTTCGTTTACATAATTTATTAATTATTTAATTCCAATCCTACTATTTTTAGTGATTTTCCAAATCTACATCACTGCTGCTGCCAGCATCTACCTTTAAGGTAGACTTTACCTATTTCATAGTTTCCATGATTCAACTAGCCCTTTTAGCATAAATAGCACAAATTATGATAGTGATTAACCATTCCATACCAAATGATTATAACATTATGCTCAAACATATATAAGCCATTTTCGCATGGCTATATACATTAACCAAAATATTCTTCCGCCACTAGTCTATTTTATACATGCCATAAGATAATCCGAAACATAGCAGTACCAAACAGTGGATAGTGATAGTGTGACTAGTTGCTGACGATCCCCGAGCCTGTAGCTTCGCAATGAGATCTATAAAACAGAGGAAACAGAGTAAACGGAGTAAGCATTACAATGCTTAGTAAGTTTTAAGCAGTGTCAACAGATAACAATCAAATTATAACATAGTTGTTCGTATTTTTATTTCACTCTTCCTTCGGGCATACCATCCCTTTTACCGAATATGCACATCTCATCATATACAATATGTAGATAAACTTTCACATAAAAGTGAGCTCATGTGACATAGATATATCGTATGATTTCACATCGCCTCTCACACTGATCCGATGTCACATAATCATAGGAATAGTCTCATAGATTGCTCTCGTATGCATCACATAACTACCTTATGATTTAGTGCAAATCAAGCTCACATATAAACTTGGAGTACATACCTGTTTAACCTTTCGCATTGAATATATTTATAAGCAATTCTTATTACGAAGTCTTACCCGGACATAATCTCCACACGAAGTTATCGGGTCTTACCCGGACAAAATTCCCACACGTAGTCATCGGGCCTTTAGAGCTCGGATATAGTACGAGCACAAAGCTTACGGACATTAATCAGTGATAATATTCTCGCATAAAGCCTGCGAGGTTTTAACCCGGATATAGTACTGACACAAATGCCCTTCGGGACTTATCACATTTATGCACTTTCACATCCATCACGTTGGCCACTCGGCCCTGTCACATATATACACTTTCACATTCATCACATCGGCCATTAGGCCTTATTACATATATACACTTTCACATTCATCACATCGGCTATTAGGCCTTATCACACATATACACTTTCACATTCATCACATTGGCCATTAGGCCTTATCACACATATACACTTTCACATTCATCACATCGGCCATTAGGCCTTATCACATATATACACTTTCACATTCATCACATCGGCTATTAGGCCTTATCACATATATACACTTTCACATTCATCACATCGGCCATTAGGCCTTATCACACATATACACTTTCACATTCATCACATCGGCCATTAGGCCTTATCACATATATACACTGTCTTGGCTGAATCTACATCTATCATTTTCCAATATCACAATTTAGAATTCACGTATGGGTTTAATCAATAGCTTATGAGCAACTAGAACAAGTTTATCAAGGTTTACAACACAATCTCAAATTCAGCATAAGCTGTTTTTCCTGAGCAATAGTCACTAAATCATTTATAACTGGAGCTACAAAACTCCAAATCACTTTTCGTTAATTTTTCCTGAATATAGACTCGTATATCTTCCATCCATAAAATTTCCAGAATTTTAGGTTTGGCCAATCAATACCAGATTTTTCTTAAAGTTTCCCCTGTTTCACTGTTTGACTAATCTGACCATTCTTCACTATGAATCAGATTTCTCATTTTACAGAATTCAAAAATGTGTTGTATTTGATTTCATTTGAAACTAGACTCATTAAGGAGTCTAAGCATATAAATTTTATCTTATAACCATTTTTGTACAATTTATAATGATTTTCTAAATTCATGTTACTGCTGCTGTCCTGAGCAGGTTTATCACAATTTTACTCTTCTGACATATCCTTTTAGCACTTCATAATATCGTATCCATTTGGCAACATATCATATCAATAACTTACCTATACTTCATAATAGCCATTAGGCTATATGCATAAAAATTTACAATAGAGTTATGATTCTTTTAATATGTGCTTAGCATATCATACTCAATCACATTATAGGCTTTAATACTTAAAACTTACCTCGGATATACTTGAACGGTTGCGGAAAGGCTACTCAATTACTTCCTCTTTTCCCCTATCCAACTTCGACCCTCTTTGCTCTTGAGCTTAATATAAAACAAATAGATTTATTTAATTACTTAACCAATATCATTTACTATTTAATCACTTATCAAATAGGCAATTTAATTTAATACATGTATATCATATAGTTAAGCTACAAATGACCTTAATAACTAGTTATTTAAACACCATATATATATTCCCTACTCATGCACAACCGAACACATTATTAGGCTACAATTATTCAATACTACAATTATAGCATTATCATATAAATAAACCCATAATGACCTAATATACTTTCTTGTTGAGCCACAATTAAGGCACAAACTAATCATTTCAATGTAAGATACAATCACATACATTGTCATTGCATCCATTTCATAATAATTAGTACCCACTCGAATATATATATTTTTGCATTTTAGGAAAAACACATTCCCAACTAAAGCATTACTCAAACCGATTCATTTACCCAAGTATCTCATGCACTTACACAACAAACAAAATTTTCAAATTGAGCTAATTACATGACCGATTATACCTCATAACTATCATCATTATAAAACCATTTCCAACACATTTAACACTTTGAAAGACACCCAATCAACCCATAACCGAATGCATCATTTCAAACCAATAACAAATATTAATTCATGGGCTATGAAAGGAGCTTAACAATTAACTCAAATTCACATAAATTATCAAGAAATAAAAACAAACATACCTCCAATTAGAAACACCAAGGCCGAATATCCAAGAACCTTTTGTTTTACTTGTTCTTTAAATTTCGGCAAAATGAAAGAAGAATGGATGAAAACTTTGTTTTTCTCACCTATTTTCTTTTATTAATTATATAATTCCTCTTATAATATCATTAAATATTATAATACTAACATGGAACCATATAATATTCATTAGGTTATTATTTTATAATACAAAACACATATTTTATTTATCAACATTCATCATTGTCCTCCACTAAGTTAATAGTGGTCCATTTGACATGTAAGTCCTCCTTGTAATATACCATGCATTATTCAACCCTCTAAATTCTTCCTATCACATTTTTTTTTATTTTTTTTAAAAAAATTCGGCACCTCCCTCTAAACATACACTAATCTCAACCTTCAAGTTAACAACAATTTATCACTCTTCATATCCTAATATACCATCCCTTTTTATGGCATAAAGAAAGAAAAGAAATATTTACCAAGAGTTTCAAACTACTTGGCCAAATATCAAACCTCCAAACAACCAAAAATTTAACTCATGGAATGAATAGAATTTGAACAAATCACCTAAATTATACATAAATTTTCAAGAATTTCAAAGTACTTACCTCTTTCTAAATGTTCTCCAAGCCGAAATCAAACAAAGAAATTTTTCCTCTTCCTCACCTCAAGTTACGACAATGGTGGAGTGAGGATGAACCAACTTTGGTTTCTCCTCCCACTCACCCAATATTTTATTAATCTTTATTCATTATTTCATTTTTGTAATATTAATTATTAGCAAAAATAATTATTTTATACATAAATCCATAACATGGCCGGCCACTAACAAAAATTTTGACTAATTGACATGCAAGTACATTTTTTTAACCTCATGCACAATTAGATCCTTTTATAATTACCTATCCTATTTCACAAAAGTCTCACCTAAGTCCCTTCTTCAAAATTTCACATACTAATGACAAAATTAATGCATGAAACTTTCACACATTCATATTCACATAAAATAAACATAGAATATGACGGTTAATTATTTTTATGACTCGGTTTTGTGGTCCCGAAACCACTTTCCAACTAGGGTCAAATTAGGGATGTCACACACGACCAGTAGGAAAGAGAACACCCTTTTCATGACAAAGGACCCAAACTTCATACCTCAGGTTATAGTATCACGGCACTTACCACTAGACTAGCAGGCGCCTTATGGTACACAACCCTTACATAATTTTAGAAGTCTACTGGCTAAGGACAAAGGTTTATTCAATTAGGAGCAAAATTTTGTTCAAGCCAAGGCTTGAACCCATGACTTCCCAGACACTCCCAAAGTACACAACCACAAAGCCAGACATACATCCACACCACAGACATACAAAACTAGTTTTAGCAGGGATTTAAGAAAAATGGGGCGTTACAGTTCATTTTGATTCAAACACGTAATTCATTTCTAGTTTAAACGAGCTAGCAAAGGAACCGATTAGACATATGCAATTAGGGCTCAAATAGCTTATATTTGGGCTCTAAATTTTCGCCTATTAATTATAAACTCATTTAGTCACGAAGGCATTCCACTATAGTATCATGACTGACTTTTCTCTAACGACACATCGTTACGAAAGCATCTACCCAGTACTCATCCAATGACCTTGTCACAAGTGTGTTACCCTTATAGGATATCCTTAATCTATTTGGGATAATATTCACTCTCCTAGTATGATCATATTTTATCTCATGGTAACCATTACATTTTCCTTCATGAAAAGTCAATTACTATTAAAATTCATTCATCGCAAAGACAAACAACTCGTGGCCATGTTTGTAACAACCCATTTCTCTGTGGTGTAGGAAACAGTGGTTTTGGGGCTACAAATCTGACGTGTAAGTCTGTAAATATTATTAATTAATATTTACCAATAATATATGGTGTAATAATAAAATTTTATTTAATGATTTATATTAAATGGAAGAATAATTAGGTTCAAGTGGTAAGACCCTAAGTCAAGTGGTTTTAGAAAATGAGGTATAGGGACCTCGTTTCTACAAATCAAGCCGTAAATATTTTTTTAAATATTTATGGAGTGTTATTAAGGTCGTATTAAAGTCTCGTTAAGAAATTTTAACATCTAAATGGTTAATTAAATAAAAAGGACTAAATCATAAAAAGTGTAAAAGTTGAGTAGTTTTAGTTAAAGGGGTCAAATGGCTATGCCAATGAAAGTAAATGGAATTGAATGGTAAATTTATCATTTAAATGGTTAGTGGATATTTATGGGTAAGGTATTAATGTAATTTTGATGATTTTTAGAAGGTAAAATGGTAATTTGGCAAATAAATCAAAAAATAATTAAGGAAAATGGTATCATCTTCCCCATTTTTCATTTTTTGGCTGATTCACCATTTTTGAAAGGGGGGAGCATTCGGTTACTACTTCTACCTTGCATGATATAATTCTAAATCTCGTTTTTAATGATTTATACATTTTTGAGATCATTGTAGCTTAATCTAACTCACCCGGGGGTCAATTTGCAAAGTTGTTAATGTTTAGAATTTTACCATGGATGAATTTGAGGTGTTCTTGAGAGTTTATGGTAGAATCTTAAGCTTGGTTGCTATATAGGACTATTTTGTAAAGTAATTTTTGGTAATTTTAATGTTTAAGGATTAAAATGTGAAAATAGTAAAAGTACAAGGACTTGATGTGAAATAAAAACAAATATAGGCTGTAGTGAAGTGTTATACTATTCGGTGAGTTTTATTTTAGTTAAATTTGGTCAAATGGCAATATTAGGGCTTAGGGGCTAAATTGCATAAAAGTAAAATATTGGGGTAATTTTATAAAAATGTCAAAAAGGACTTAAATGCATAAAATGAATTGGTTTTGCTATTTGAATTAGTGAATTGAATGGAATTATTATTTTAGATCAAGAACGAGTGAAAAATCGAGGAGAAGAGAAAATTACCAAATATCCCCTATATTAGTCGTTGCTGCAATTTAGTCAGGTAAATTCGTATGAACTATATTCGCATAAATTTTGTTTAAATTGAATGTTTATTATGTTATTTTGATGTAAATGAATTATTATACAAATGTATCAATGCTATGATGAATTGACGAATACCAAGTCCCACTTAAAACTTAGGAATTCGTAGGATACGAATGACATGTCATTAGGGATTTCATGTTTCAGGTGCTAGTCTTGAATGTCCTACCGATGGCTGAGGTCCTGTATTTGTTGCAGATACTCCACATCTCATGTGAGCAGCATCATGTAGCTTGCATTCTGACCCACAACTCGTGTGAATATGCCCATTTCACAGCTCTTGTGAGAAATCATGTAAAGGAAAGGTTACGGTTATATGTTTAAACACACTTCATGTGAGATTTCTCGATTATCTGATAAAATTATAAATGGTTCAACGAGCAAGAAAATGGAATGGAAAGGTAAGTATGCAATTATATTGAATCATGAAATTATGGGACATTAAAGATATAAAGGTTATGTTTACACATTATGAACACATGTTTTATGGATGATACCATATATATATATGAACAAGTGTACTAACTTGTAGATTAATGATGATGTTTAGGCTTATGCCAAGTTGTGGTTATGGTTGATTTTTATGCTTATGCTTTATACTATACAAACGAAATGGTGAGTATGAAATTTCAAGGAATCATGAGATATGGTAATATTGAGGATGCAAAATGGTATATTTATACTTGGTAAACCATATATCTTATGGATGAACTCATTTTTATCATGGATAAGTGCACTAATATATGAATCGATGATGTTATTTAGGTTTATGCTAAGCATTTGGAGAGAAATGGTAAGAATTTAAATTGGATGGTTCATAATCTTATGAAAAGTTTGATGATTATGTGATGTTGATGAACTTACCAATTGATGAGGTTAATGGTCTTTCAATAGGCTTATACTAAGCTTATGACTTGGTTTTGATTTATACTTATTTTATGAATTTTAATAAAGAAATGGTAATTTTAGTTTAAGTTTATACGAGCTTACTAAGCATTCATTGCTTACATATTTATTTTCCTTTACATTACAGATTATCGGAAGCTTAGCCAGTTGGAAGTTCATCGAAGATCTACCACACTATTCAATGGACAAATTGGTAGATTTTGAGTAATTTGATTAAGGTTTATAATGGCATGTATTGGGTGATTTGTAATGGTATTATGATGCATGTGTTAATGGTGTTTTGGTATGCATAAGCTTTGGAAAGCTATATTGGTTTGGTACACCTTGATGCCTTAACAAATTATATGATTTTGGTTACTTTAAAGTTCTTGTTGATATGGTTCTCTTGGCATGTTGATGATGGTATGAAAATGGTTACTTATGACATGCTTTAGTTCATATTTGAACTAATTTATTATGGATAGAAATAGTCTTATTAATATGTATAGGAAGTTATGTAATTGGTAAATTGATATGTTATGTTTGGAAAAGTATGTTTGGTTGATGGACTTGGAACTGCTAGTTAAACTATGTCATTTTGGTACCTTTAAGTGATAGTGTGTGACCCATTGGGATATTGTGATGGCATAGAATTAGTTATTTATGTTGGCATGTAATGGTTAAAATGCACTAGGCTGGGTAAATGTGAAATGGTTCAATTGCTTTAGTTTAAGTTTTGATGTTTATATACAAATTAAGGTGCCTTTGACTAGTTAGGTGAATTAGGTTGTTTGAAATGGAAATTATATGCATGTTTAGGTATGGTTTGATTCTTTGTAAGTGTGCATAATTGGTTCAAATGATTGTGCATGAAAATGGTGTTGGGAATGGCTTGTTTTAGGTGAATTTTAGTTCACACGGCCTGAGACACGAATGTGTGACTTAGCCGTGTGTGACACACGGCCTAGCAACATGGCTGTGTGTCTCCTAAAGGTTTTTATGTATGCAAGCCAGTGAGTTGCATGGCCTAGCACATGGGCGGGTGACATGGCCGTGTAACCCTACTCATAGAGTTACACGGGTGAGAACACAGGCTGGGACACGACTGTGTGTCCCTAGTTTGAAGGTTACAAGGCCTGAGACACGGGCATGTGTCTCAGCCGTGTAAGGCACATGACCGTGTGACCCTTTTTTTGCAAATTTCTCAACTTTTTCCTAAACCTTCAAATTATTTCAAATTGGTCTCGATTTGCTTCTAAGCTATTTTTATGGCCTTCAGGGCTCGATTTAGGGACAAGATGCATGTGCATGAATGATAGATGTTTAGATGTTTCTAATTGTATGATAATACTTTATAACCCTAATCTAGCAACGGAGATGGGTTAGGGGTGTACAATGTTTACTTTTCATCAACCATGTAATGCCAATGAGAAGATATCATTTACCCATGTCTCGAGCTATGAATTCCACTTTTGTGAATGATCCTATGTACTATAAAAGTCGTACACCCAAAGCAGCAGCTTTCGGTTCCTTATCTATTTGAATTAAACCTTTTACTTACATCATAGTGTATGATTCACGCATACATAGTCTGTTACCCACTTAGAACTTAGGTATGCCACACTATGAACATCACAAGTGAATAAATCCATAAATGGATTCAGGATCTATTTTTCTTGGGTCCATTCTGATGTATTGATAGTCTAGTCAATCACATCTATGTCTCTATTTTTTGGGAGTCTTTGCTCCGATGCCCAAGGTAAGGGATGTAACACCTTATACCCAGTCCGGTCACCAGACTCGAACTATGAGATGCCACGGCAGCTAACAATCATTATTACCTATTAATTCAACTTAAATATTCAACCAAACCATAAAGCATTAAACAATACTAGTATAACATACTTTACAACTAAAATTGTGTCTTAATCGAGCCTATGGAGCTCTTAAATTAATTCAGAAACAAGTCATGACTAATTTGAAAATTCTACAAAAAGATAAGTAAAAATACAAAACAGGGGTCACACAGTTGTAATAGCCCAATTTTCAGTGGTATCGGAAATAGTGGTTCGAGACCATTAAAATCTGACAGTGAGCTCATAAATATTATTAGTTGGGTTTATGAGTTAATTTTGAATTTGGGAAAGCAATGATTTAGTGATTTGTGTTTTAGAAATAATTATTAGATTAATTGGTTCTGAAAACGAGGGATCGAGACCTCAATTTTATAAACTAAGCCGTAAATATTTTTATAAATATTTACAGAATGTATGAGTTAGTATTAAAATTTTGTTGGAAAATTCTAACGTTTTGATAGTTAATTAATTAAAAAGGACAAAATTGAAAAAGGTGCAAAACTTGCTAATTAAAGAAATAGTGATTAAACAGAATAAGTGATAAATAAGGGAGGATAAAAAAGGCAATTACAATAATTATAAAGCTTGGACGGCATGTGTGTATAAGAAAACAAAAAAACTAGTGTAAACAAGGGGCAAAATTGGAAATAACATAAAATTTAATAGTTAAAATAGGATGTAATTGATATCTAGACATTTCTTTCAAATTCTTAGCCAAAAACACCATTGAAGAACCCTTAAGAAGCTGGTTTTCATATTTTACTGCATGTAAGTTCAATTTTTGTTTATTTCTTGAAATTTTTATGTTTTTGAGACTTTTACAACTAGGTCCAACTATCTAATTCATTAGTTTTTGATTCTATGGGTAATTTTGAAAGTTACCATTGATGAGTGCTGGATGTTTATGATGAATTAACATGGATTTGAAGCTTTAATTTTCTTATATGATGATTTTATTAAGTAATTTTGATAGATATTGGTTTTAGGACCAAATTGTGGAAAAATTAAGAATTAGGGTTTGGTTTTGAAATTCTGAATACCAAAGGCTATATGGTAGCCTAAAATAATTAGATAAAGTGTTAATTAAGAAATTTAGCTCAATTGATGGATTAATTGATCGGGGACTAAATTATAAAATTATAAAAGTTAGGGTAATGTGTAATTTTAAAAATTGAAGGTATAAAATTATGAAATGTTCGTAATTAATCTGTAAAGTCTCGTAATGCTCCATAACCCTATTCCAAAAATGGATATGGGTTAGAGGTGTTACAACAGCCGTGTGGCCAGGCTGTGTGACAGGCTGATGCTGTGTGGTGCTAGAGGACATGGTTGTGTTCCTAAGCAGTGCAACAGACTAAAACTGTGTAAGACAAGGTCTCACAGCCATGTCACTAATCCTTGTAATAAACTGTGGTCATGTGGACCAATTAGCACCTAAATTAAATAGACCACATTGCCGTGCCAAATTTCATTGAATGGCACACGACCATGTCCACCTAAAGTACCTTCTATAGTAAGTTACAACATCCTAGGCTCACTTAAGCCAGAAGTCATGCAATATTCCAACAATTTAAGCCACAAGTTATAACATCCATCCTAAGTGCCTAACCAATTCACCACAATTGACACCTCAATACAACCATTCATCACAACCATTTATTAGCATTCATGTCATAATGTTCATAACTAATCAATCACCTATAATTATCATTTCAAATGCTAAAATATCATCAAACAAGTTCACTACGTGACCTAGAACATAAATACCAATTCATCAAGCAAGATGCATTATATGTACAAAAGCATGCTTATATCAACACTAGCCACAATCAACCAAAACAACCATTATGGTTTACATCATTTCACGTAATTCATATTCAAGATGGCACAAAACATAATCAAATTACATATATACATACATTGACATTAACCTATTTACATGACATTTATAACCGGGCCAAAATTAGTAAATGTCTACCAAAATAATTGACAGATAGTGTGAACTCCAAAGACGATTCAATTTACAGTATGATTCCGACAATGTACAAAGAAGAAAACAAAACAAGGTAAGCTTACTTAAAGCTTAGTACGTTCGTATAATTTAAACATAACAAACATGTCAATTAAATTCTTCCTAATTGAAACTAACATACAAATTTAGTATTCCTTGTCATGTTACATATTCCCTTCCATACCGAAATGGTTAGTCATGAACACAAACCAAACATTAAGATATTTAGATAGCATAATACACATGCCATTTACATTAATTCAGTGAATAACATTTCATGCAATAAGTTTCTATTTTCATTCACTTACTTATCTTGTTTGCCTGGAGAATTTTAGTACATTAACTTCGGATACTCGGGATAACTTTGCTCACACATGTAATAGTCCACCCGTTGGAGTCTCTATATTTGGTTACTATTTGGAATTTAGATGATAGTTTAAGGGCTAGATTGAGTAAGTAGAGTATTTATTCTGGATAAGTATAGAATTTAGTGTAATTTTCCATTTAGCGAACTCTTAGTTTTGGCGATCTCAATGGTTTGGAAAACTCTCTAGTTAAGTGTTTGTCCGTTCCAGATGCATTGGGCAAACTTGTTAAATTCATAATTGTTTAGATTTGTTTATTATTTTATCATGATGATTTGGTTAGTTAAGTTAAGATTTAGTTAGAACAGAACTAGACTACTATAGCTGATAAGACCTAAATTTTATTAAGTGCACTTAATCATGGGAATCAAGAGTGTTAGTGGAATTATCTGATTTCTCCACTAATCCTTACCTCCGTTGCTTAAGTATTTAAGGATAGTAGTGGTCTCTCTTAAATCTTTAGATTTTCTTTTTCTTTCTTGATTTCCTCTGAACTCTTCAAAAACCTAATTTAGAAGAACTTCATCAAAGTGAAGGTTCACAGTATTTAGCTAACATCTACATTAGTACCAGTTCCCTGGTAATTACTGATGAACCCTTAGGTTATCATTGAATTCATTTACATGTTTTTTTGTACTGCATGCATAGATGTAACACCCCAAAATCTAAGTACTTATTTTTGTATGTGGTGTTGCATAAATGCATGCTTGCTTCAGTGGTTAAGTGTCTTGAGAAGTGTTAGAGAAGTCCTGAGTTCAAGCCTTGGCTTGTACAAAATTTTGTTTTTACTTAAATTAACCCTGTCTCTAGTCAGTAGGCTTCTTAAATAAATGTGGATAAAACATGACAGAAATGGCCTGCTGGTCAAGGGGTAAGTGGCATGTCACTGCTGTTAAAGGTCTTGAGTTTGAGTTCTATCACATGCAAGGTGTATTTTATTTTGCTGCAAGTGCCATGGAAGTGTCCTAGGTTGATCGAAGCTTTGCTTGGTTGAATAGAGTTTGAATTTGGTGGTTGAGGAGATAATGGTGGAGTGATTTTAGGAGAATTATGTGGGATTTGAAAGTGGAGGAGTTGTAGCCAAATTGGGTCTTTGAACACTCAGGAATTCGGCCTTGAGTAGGGTAGCTTTCTCTCTATTTCAGGTTTTTGTCAAATTTTTGGTTCTTTTCACTCTGTGTTTCTGAAGCCATGTTTTGCTATTGTTTTCTTCGGGTACCTTTTGGTTCGGGTTTGTTTCGATTCTTGCTCTTCTTTCCAGTCCTCTAGCCATCGATTTTCTTTCCCTTGGCCGAATATCCCTTGTCCTCCCTCTCACAAACTCTTTTGGTTTCTAACCTTGCTTGTTAATCGATTCTCTCTTTCTCTTCCCTTACTATCAATCGACTTCCTCTTTGATCGATTACATCTCCTCTCCTTTTCTCCCAATCGGTCCCTTCTTGACTGAATACCACTACTCTTTCTACCTTCTCTGCACCGATCTCTTCTCCTTTTGCTTTCTCTCGATTTTGGGGGTAAATACAAGAGACTAATTTTGTGATTTGGTAAGTTTGGCTTTCGGCTTGGGTCATAGTTCTTTTATTTCTCCCTCTTTGCCATATATGTCTTGCACCTAACTTCTCCTGTGCTGCCGTTTTATGATAGCAGTGCAATTGTCTAGTTTTGCCTCTATCATAGTGTGTACCTTCGGCTCTTGTGTGGGTGTAGGCTGATTATTCCTTTCTTTTAGTCTTGACTTTGCATTTTTGGTAAGGGGTTACTCATCTTGTTTTAACTATTCATTTGGTTAATGGTTGATAAGGCTCGAATGGGATGCATGTAGGCTTCAAGGTTTTTAAGTGATCTTTTGCAACGATTTAGTGTGATTGATCAAGGAGAGCAATAGGTAATCTCTCGAACAAGTGTTGGCTAAGGTTCTTTTCATTTTGCTTGATAAAGGATTAACTGAAGTTTTTAATTATGATAGGTTGGAGTGCTCGTGGATTAGTCATACACTTTCGCAAACAGGTGTGTAACCACATTGCTATCATCATAAATTGGCAAAAGCCAGAAAATAGGATTATTGACACTACACAAGCGTGCGTTCGCTCGTGTGGTAATCCGTATGCCTAAAATGTGGGCATTTGATTGTTAAGGCCACCATGAGCAATTTCACGGGCTTTGGGCCACGTTGGGCTGAAATGGGTCGTGTGGGTCCTATGGTCTCGTGGGCCCTACACGGGTAAACCACACGGACATGTGGTGATTATTGGGTTAAGCTGTGTAGTCCACACGGCCAAGGCCATTTTTAGGTTTCGTGGCCACACGGGCGTGTGGGCCCACATGGGCCGTATTGAGGGCTTTGGGCCCATTTTCACTGTTTGATTGTTAAGGTCGCACGGGTTACCTAAGACAACTGTGGACCTACTGTTGGGTCGGTAAGTATATCTAGACCTTAATCTGATGAAATGACCGTTTTGCCCCTATAATGTAAAAGTACGGATATACCCTTATATTATGTATGACTGTATTGAGCATGCCATTTTATATATGTTGCATACATGTAGGATATTATGATGTGATGCATGGGGTTAGGTTACTATGATTGGAGGAAATGTACTGTTCTGGCAACTGTACTGCAATTTCTATTTAGTGCCGCAACCGATGCTTTTTTGGGTGTGTAGGGATGGATAGGTTGATTTTATCCCCACATGGTGTGTAGGGTTGGATGGAGTTGTGTGTAGAGGCTGGCTGGGTAGGATTTCTATTTGCATATATGTACTGTGACAGCTACTAAATTGGACTAAGGCCCACACTGATTCTGATACTATAATGGACTAAGGCCCTATCTGAGATTAAATTGTTACTGAAGTGGGCTTAGGCCCAGACTATAAATACCTATTGTATAACTGAATGTTGTTAAGGGATTACACACTGAGTTTTCATAAACTCACACTTCTATTTTTTGCGCAGGTAATCCTTAGGTGGGTCAGTGCTGTGAGGGACTCAAAGGTGGCCACACAACTGTATGGACTTTTTATTAAATTTTACTTTATAATTTAATTTGGGTATTTGGTTATGTAATAAGGCCTATTTAATTTTTAACTTTTAATTTGGGATTCGTTTATTATGATTCATATCTGTTTGTAGTAGGACACCAGTCTTCAAAATGATAAATGCTTTCAAAACACCACAAGTACGCATATTATTTCAAAAAGCTTCCGCAAACAAACAATGATTCTAAAAGATAACATGATTTAATTGATTAAACATTTTGCTAAAACAACTTGGGTTTAAACACAAAACAAGACAACCTAAATACTAGCTAAGAATACAAAGAGGGGTAATACAGAATGGGGTTTTTCAAAATTTTATTTTACGAAAAAGACTTTCATGTGACACCGCCAGATTCGGGCATAATGTCTAGGCCGGGTTTGGGGTGTTACAATAGTTGCTAGAATGGTGTGTGAGGAAGGAAACTTCATGATTTTGGATTAAGTGTCATCAGTTCTTGCATGCATGTTAAGATTTGTTAGATTGATGGTCTGAGGTGTATTATTATCTTTCTTTTAGCTTAAGAAGCTAACGAGGGTCCAAGCAGTAAAGGTAAATGACTTCCTTTATAGATTTGTGCTAGAGTTTCCAGTGAGTTCCTTCTTACTTCCATGTGTTCTAGTTTATATATTATATATATTTAGTGAAAGGTAAGTAATCTCTTTGAAATGTATCAGTGATATTTGAGTGGATCGTATCAGTCTGGTGTAGTTAGTATGAGTTAAGTCTATCTATGTTGTGAAGTAAACACCATCTTTCATGCTTATGCATGTACCATCTACTTCTGATATGTGAGGTACGACTTGATCTATGGTTATGGAGAATAATGGATATGTTTTTGTAGCCTCTGATAGGGCAGTTATATTACAAAACGGAGTAGCAGATCACAATAAAACATGTTATTCTGAATGAAAATGATATGAGAAGTTAAGGGGGAGTATGTATGTGAATGATTATATGATATGATCCTACTTCTGAATTTTTGGTACGTGGCTGGCACGAAGATAGGTTGTCTAAGTTGTGTTAATTTGGCGTACAATATACACCCATGTAATAAGTAAGTTGACATGCTAGGTCTATCTGTGTTCTATATATGCTATTTGGCGAACTGTGATTTTTGTGAGCAAGTTTATTTTAATTGCTTAATTGTGTTGTAAGTAACAATATGTATGATTTTCTCTTTAGAACTTACTCTGTTACCTTTTCCTTCTCAGGCTTGTTGACTAAAAGAAGATTTTGTTTGAAGGACTACGCTAGAGTGCTACTGCTATTGTGAGATGATTCTTTTGTTCTGTATCGTGCATGACTCATGAGGGTGGCGTACATATGTATTTTGGAAAGAATTTGTGTAAAGAATTATTACTTTAACAATACAATATTTTTATAAAAACTATATTAAACTTCAATGTTTGGTTTTGACTTAATATATTTTGTTTAATGAAGCTATTTATTTGAAACTATACGCTAGTGGTGTTGAATGATATTCTAATATGCCAACATTAACACTCAAACTTTAGTAAAGCAATAGCTAATATACATTTTTTATCTGTATTTTTGTAACTTTTATTAATGCTTCTGCCAAGTTGTTTTGCTATAAGTAGTTTGATATCAAGTTTTCTACATCATACTTGGATCAAACAATTACGTCAGGTTTGGCATGTTACAACACAAGCTGCAAATTGGGACATTAACCATTACTCGATGCTGCTCACACAAGCTGTCGAGAATTCACAATAAATGCTAAATTCTAGCCATCAATATGGTATCCACCATTGGTACGTAGTACCTAATAAATATAACAATGGCACATAGTGCATGATACTACATGAACACTGGTACAAAGTACTTGATAAATATAACACTAACACATAATGCCTAATACACGCTAATGACATGTCATTTGTATCCTAATCATTCACTAAGCTCACACGGTCCTTAATTAAATTTCCATAATTTAACATGATCCCATAAAACAACATGTACCAATTTTCATCTCATAACATATCTCAATTCATTCCAATCACATATAAATATCACTATTTACGATTACGTCTTTCTATGCCCTTTTAACATTTATTTAGTATCTACAATACCAAAACAGCCATATATTTATACAAAATACAAGCATAAGTAAATATCAATCAAATTAAACCTAACACGAACTTATCTAAACGAAACAACAACAAACACTACATTGATGACTACTCACCAATTTTCTTTTTTCCTCGTTTATCGACCAGTTGATCTGTTTCTTGTTCTATATAATAATTTAACTCAATAAAACCATTTCAAATATCTTAAGATATCTAAACACATGCATTTGACCCCTTAATAACATTTTACATTATTTCCTTGAACTTTTATCTTTTTTCAATTTAGTCCCTACAATCAAAACTTATACATTTTTCACAATTAAGCCCAAACCTTTTTTATCGAATCTACCTTTACTCCTACATAGCTCACGACTTATGAAATTTTATAAGAATTTCATGTCAAATTAATTTTTTTTCCATTTTAGTCTCTGAACTTAAAACTAACAAAAATCTCTTTACAAAATAGTCCTACTTTAACACCAAGCTTATAAGTCTACCATTTAACTTCAAGAACATCTAAAAATCACTAATGGCAAGTTTTAAAACCTTTAACGATTTTACAAAATAGTCTTCGTACTAACTAGATTAAGCTACAACGATCCTGAAATCATAAAAATTATAAAAAAAATGGGTATCCAAATAACTTACATGGAAGAGATATAAGCTTGGCCGATTCTTCTATAAGAAACAATGACGTTTTAAGTTGGAAATCAAGAAAATGAAGAAGATTATGCTAATTGTTTTGTTTTAATCTTTTATTATTATTATTATCCTTAATGTTAACATAAAACAAATTAAATGAATATTATAATGACCACTAACCGTCCAAGCTCTTTAAAATATGGCTAATTGCCATTTAAAACCATCCAATTAAGTTTCTATGCTCATTTAAACCATATAAATTAATAGCGATTAACTTTTGTAGCATTTACGATTAAGTCCTTTTTCCTTAAGTAACTATTCAAACATTAAAATTATCTAACCAACCTTAATATGACCCATTAATATCCTTTTAAATTTAAATAAATAAAATTTACTGACCCACTGATTGGAATTGTGGCTTCTTCCAGTTCCCAAGTGGCTTCCTCAACACCGTGACATTGCCAAGGAACTTTTACTAAAGCTATCTGTTTATTTCTTAACTCTTTAACTTCTCGAGCCAGAATCTTAATCGGTTCCTTACTTTACGTCATATTAGACTGTAAGTCTATTTCCACCGAAGAGTTCATGTGGGAAGAATCAAATATGTATCGCTACAACACTGTCACGCGAAAGACATTATCAATATTTTCAAATTTTGATGGCAAATCTACATGATAAGCTACCGCCCCTATTCTATCAATAACTTCGTACGAACTAATGAACCTCGGACTAGGTTCCCCTTTTCAACCAAAATAGAGAATTTTCTTCTAGGGTGACACTTTCAGTAATTCTTTATCACAAACCTAAAATTTGATGTCTTTTCTTTATAGGTCAGCATATGATTTCTTATGGCCTAAAGTAACTTTCAAACAATCTCGTATAACACCCTCATGAATCAAGCCTACCCCAAAAATCTTTTTGTCACTCAATTTAGTCGAGTACAATGGAGTTTAGCACTTCTAGCCATATAAAGCTTTGTACTAGGCCATTTTAATACTCAACTGATAATTGTTGTTATAAAAGAATTCAACGAACGAAAGTAACCTTTCCCAGCTACCCTCAAATTCAAGAACACAACATCGAAGCATATCTTTGGTTACCTAAATTACTCTCTAGGACTGGTCGTCGATCTGCGGGTGGAAAGTCATACTAGAATTCTACTTAGTGCTCAAAGCCTCCTGTAACTTACCCCAGAATCTAAAGGTAAATCTCAGGTCACGATCAGGAATGACTGATAATGGTACGCCATGTAATTTGTCACACCCCAAATCTGGTGATCTCCGTTAGAAGATGTATAGGTATGAAGATATATGTTCGACGTATTGCAACTCACCCATTTATAGTCTTGTGGAGAATATAATTTGGCGTATTCTAACCGCAACAAAAGAAATTAAAGATTTTGTAGTAGGTTGTTTACTATTTAAGAAACTATATGAGGAGCGATAAGTAAAACTGGTTAGGGATGCCGTCAAGTGGAAAGTGCGCCTATTTTGTTTAAATTCTGTGCTAGTTTGGTTTTTGGGTGAGAATCAATTAAGAACCATCTAAGTTGACTGGTCAAATTGTATAAAGACATGATTTTCATTTATATTTCTTTCAATATTTGTAGGGTATTGATTAGGATAAATTCTGAATATAATGGACACTTGTCAAGCTCCACTAAGGGAGGTTATATATATGTTTAGTGAGAGGGTTTGTCTAGATGGTTCTTCTTAAAATGTTATTATTTGGTTTCTCTTCTTTAAACTAGAAACTAAGGTTCCTAAATTGATCAAGTGGAGGATCTACTTGCTAGTAAGTCTGATAACTCTTCATGTTAAGTTTTTGAAATAATAAGGGAATTATGAAACTTATGAACAGTGAATTGTGGTTAAGAAACCTTGCATAGAGGTAATCGGTGGTTAAGATGTTAAACATTTTTCTTTGATTGGACTTTCATGGTAATTTTGTGTTCTTTAAGTAGTTGTTGCCGTTGGTTCAAGAATGATGTCTAAATATGGAGCCTTGAGCTACAGTTAGGTGAGTCTCTATCTTGACTCCAATATGTGAATTATTCAAGTAAAGATATACTTATATAAAGATAAATCTATAGGAAATGGGTAAGTTTTGAAGTATAGTAAGATGTTGCATATGAAACGATAATATGCATAAAGTGAAATTGAGTGATAACTGTGCAGGTAAAGTGTCGCGTGTAAAATGATATGCGCTTTGTGCAAGTATACACGTCAATTGAAGTAATAAAGTGATGAGTGAGTATCGTTCCCACGAGAATCGGGTTGAGGCACAAAGTTGGTTAAGTTATTTTAATAAAGTCGGGTTAATGCTATGGCAAAACGATTGAATGAAATGTTATGGAAAAACTAAGGTAAATATGCAATGATGAGTAATATATGGAATTAATAAATAACTGGAAATGCTATGGCGAAGGTGATAGTAGGAATGTAATTGCAAATATTAGAATGATATGCAAATATTTTATAAATAAATAACTACTAATTATGTTGTGGCAAAGATACTTTGGCAAAGAATAAAGGTATAGTATCGATGATATTTATGCGGTAGGTTGGGATTATTCAAAATCAACCTTCACTATCAATAATGCCGTGGCAAAATCTTGATTCACTTTCTATGCAAAAGAGTCCTAAATTGGTCTGTCTATTTTGAGGGAAATACCTCAAGTTACTATCCTTGTTCATACAGGGTCTAAATGTAACACCTCTTACCCATATTTGACGCCGGAATAGGGTACAAGGCATTACCGGACTTATACACAAGCAATCATACAAAACCAAGATGTAAATTTCCATTCAAATTTAAAACTATTCACATACATTCATATCGTTTCTAAAACGAACCTACGAGACCCATAACATGTATTGGAAGCGATTCGGGACTAAACCGAGAACTTTGAAAATTTTTACAACACCTAGAAAATTTTTCACTAAACAGGGGTCACACGCCCGTATCCCGACCCCGTGTAACTCTTTGACTTGTAACTCATGACCAAATTGAACTTACATGGCCAAGTCACACACCCATGTGCTAGGCCGTGTGGAAAATTAATTTTCATAAAATAGGTGCAAACTTCACACGGCCAGGGCAGACGCCCGTGTTCGAGGCCGTGCCATCCACACGGCTGAGATACATGCCCGTGTCCCTGCCCGTGTGCTCAATTCTGAGCATTCTGTTTTGCAACAATTAAGGTGCGAGGGACACATGGCCAAAGCACACGCCCATGAGGCAAGCCGTGTCTCACATGGCCTAGACACACGCCCGTGTGTCTACCTATGTAGACAAAATAAGGCTATTTACCAAGCCATTTTGTCTCCCTTCCATGCATATACCTAGACAACAATGTATAACACCAATCCAAGAATATACATTCAACCAATCCAGCCACGACCAAGACATCAACACCTCATTCATATACTAACATTCATCATACATAAACTTCACATACATATCAACTCAAATCATGCAAATTCCCACATCCATGAAAAGCATCATCATATATATACACTTATACCAATATTAGCCAATTTCAAATGGCCATTTACAAAATGAGTTATCAACCAATATAGGCCAACCCATTAGGCCAATTTAATTATGACACATAACAAAATTAGCAAGTCCCTATACATGCCATAACTCAAGTACCCAAAATAATAAGTTGATAGTGTGAGTGGATCTCCGATAGTCTCCGATCCCAGAGCTAGCTTGGTTACACTATAAGACAAGGGAAAAGAAAAAGAGAGTAAGCTATATAGCTTAGTAAGTTCCCATGCAAATAATAAGCATCATATCCAACATTTAACATACAATTAACAAGATGATAATTGGCATAAATATTATTAAGATTTTATAATCATAACTTATTCAATCATAACCTTATCGAGGGTTCTTCATATAATGAGCTCATTACGTATGAGTTTTACGTACATACCTGAGTCATTTGGAATTGGATTTACGCGCAATTCATCTTTGAAATACTCGTTAAATTACTCATTGAACCACTTGGAATACTAAAAGATACTCGGGAGTGTCGTACACACGGTATCGTACCAATGCCATATCCCAGATATGGTCTTACATGTAATCTCGTATTGATGCCAATAGCCCAGGTATGGTCTTACACGAAGTCTCATATTGATGCCACATCCCAGATATTGTATTACACGTAGTCTCAATAACCCTAATGTCATGACATTTGTATCCTATCATTCCTAAGGTTCAATTGAGATTTCACGCTTGTCATAACTTTTTTGGATACGTCCAAAGGTCAATCACAATTCATACAATAATAAACATTTAAACATGATTAAAACAATTCATTATTTACATACGAACTTACCTCGGTACAAAATAGTAGAAATGGAACTTAATCGTCAAACACTTTGTTTTTCCCCTGATCTAGGTCCCAACCTCGTTTCTCTTGATCTATAATAGCAAATTTAACTCATTTATTATTCACATTACTCAATTCAGTTCAAAAATCACATTATGACAAAATTACAGTTTTGCCTCTAAACTTTGACATTTTTACACTTTGGTCCCTAGGCTCATAAATTGAAACGGATTAAATTTCTTCGATTCCCAAGCCTAGCCAAACCTCTTTCATGCTTATAACAGCCCATATTTTTCATTTAATCACACTTTTACACACATTTTATAACCTTTTTACAAATAGGTCCTTTTGACATTTTCATCAAAAATCACCTAGCAAAAGTTGTTTATCATACACCAAACATACATTTTCTACCACTAGACATCAAAATACACACATATCTAAAATGGGTCAAACCCTAGACCTTAATCATTTCTCAAATTAATGGTAGAAATAAATAGATCAAGTGATAACGACTTCAAAAATGTAAAGAGCATTAAAAGCATTAAAAACGGGACAATAACGGACTTACAATCGAGCTTAAAAAGTAGCAAACCCCTAGCTATGTCTTCTCCCTTCAAGTTTCAGCCAAGCAAGAAGATGGACAAAATTTTGCTTTTATTTTACTTATTTTGTCTTTAATTGACAAATTACCAAAATGCCCTTTTAATAAAGCATGAAATTTCACCTAATCCATGTCCATTTTTGTCCACTAACTTATAAAATGGCCTAATTACTATTTAAGGACCTTTAATTTAAAATTTCATAGCAATTAGACACCTCTAGCATGTAGAACTCAACTTTTGCACTTTTTACAATTTAGTCTTTTTTGCTAAATTGAGTGTTCAAATGTCAAAATTTTCAAACAAAATTTTCACGAAATCATTACATAAAATTGTAGACCATAAAAATGAAATAAAAACAAGTTTTACTACGTCAAATTTGTGGTCCCGAAACCACTGTTCTGACTAAGCCCAAAATCGAGTTGTTATAACTCTCCCCCATTAGGGATTTTCGTCCCCAAAAATCTTACCAGAAAACAGGTTTGGGTACTATTTTGTCATTGTAATATCCTGAATTAGGGCTTAATCGGAATAGTAGTTTCGTGACCACAAATCTGAGATAGAAATAATTATTTTACAATGATTTTGATGTTTATGATATGATTGCATGATTGTGTGAAAATTTCGTGATGAAATTCTATGCCTAAAGTGCTTAAATTGAAAGTAGGGACTAAATCGAATAAGTTGCAAAACTTGTATTCTAGAAGTTTTTAGTATGAAATTGTTTTGGAATATTAATGAGGAGGTCTTAAATAGCAATTTGACCAATTTTAAGTTCATGGACAAAATTAGGACATGGAAGGAATTTTTGGAAAGTTTAGTAGTAAGGGTATTTTGGTCATTTAGTTATTAAAATGAATTAAAAACAAAATTAAAAGCCAATTTTTGTCCATCTTCTTCATTAGACCGAAATTTCAAGGGTTCTCCATAGCTAGGGTTTGTTTCAAGCTTCCAAGCTCCATAGTAAGTGATTCCAAGCCCCGTTTTTAATGTTCTTTACGTTTTTGGAATCTCGGAAGCTCGATTAATCTTATGCTAGCAATAATTCAACCTAGGGTTTATATTTGGAAAAATACCCATAGGTGAAATTTGTGTATTTTGATGTTTTATGATAGAATATGGGGTTTTAAATTATGTTAGACAACTTGTGCTACTCGGTTTTTAGTGAAAACGAGTAAAAGGGCTTAATCGGCAAAAATACCTAATAGTCACAAGTATATGTTAGAGAGAGAATTTGATGTTGCCATAGAAGGGAAAAGTGATCAGCGTGTTATAAAACATAAGAATAAGGAATAAAGTTTAATTCCCGAGCCTAGGGGCAAAAGTGTAATTATGCAAAAGTTTAGGGGCAAAAGTGTAATTTTTTTAAAGTTAGTATTAAATGCTGTTTTGATGAATGTATGTATTAAATAAGATTAATTTGGTATTATAGATCAAGAAAAACGAGATTCAAGTCGTGATCGAGGAAAAGAAAAGATTGTGGACTAAATTGCAAAATCTTTATATTTTGGTACCAAGGTAAGTTCATGTGTAAATAATGTAGCATAAATGTTATTTTTAAGTTATTAATGTTAATTATATGATATGCTGATTTTTAATCGTGAAATATTATGCTTTGTGGTTAATGTTGAGTAATATGCAAATTTGTTTACTACTTGATAAATATGAATTGCTACCGAGTATCGGTTCCGATATTCCATGGAAGACGACAAATGTGAGATCGAGGGAAAAAGCCCGTTTGAACCTTAGGAATAGATTAGGATACAAGTGACATGTCACTAGGATGGTTGAGCATCCGAACTCGTTGAGTTGAGTCTGAGTTCACTTATGGATGCAAATGTCCGAACTCGTTGAGTTGAGTCCGAGTTCGTGAAATGTAACTAGGCATCCAAACTCGTTGAGTTGAGTCCGAGTTCATTTATGGATGCGAACGCCCGAGCTCGTTGAGTTGAGTCCGAGTTCACTTAGGGGCGGGTTACATGATTTCTTGATTACATATGTGGCACTTATGTGCAAATTATCCATGTATCCGAGTTATATTCCGATGTGTTCAACGGGTGAAATTTCTAGTTTAATGGAAGAGCACTTAAGATATAAGTGACGTTTTGGGTAAGTGTTGTGAAATGGACACTTTGGACAGCTATGTTCTTAACTCTCGGGTTGAAAATAGATACAACAACGATAAGGTGGTAAGATGATGAATGATGTTTAAAGATGTGATATATGTTTTGGTGGTACCATGCTAAAGTGGTTTGGTATATTTGTATTGTTATGTTACTTATTATTTACATATGAACTTACTAAGCATTTATGCTTTCTCCTTCCTTTTCATTCACTATAGTTTTGAACAAGCCAGCTCGAGAATCGGGACGGGTCGAAGGTTCGATCACACTATCCAAAGGACTTTTATCTTGGTAAATGGCTTGTACAACTACTTAAGTATGGCATGTATAGCAATATACCTATTTTGTGTAAATAATTTTATGATATGGCCATGTTTGGTTGAGAAAATGTTTGATATTGATAAGTCATGGTGATGGCTAATTTAGATCATGTTTGATATCATGGAAGTTTAACAGGTTATCTAGTTCATAAAAATTCATGGAAAGATGAAACTTGCCTTAAAACAGAATATTGCTGCTGCAATGACATGAATTTGAAAAATCACTAAAAATAGTATAAATGGAACTAAATGATGAGTAAGTTATGAAATTTAAGCTTAATGAGTCTATTTTCATATGGATTGAACAAAATAGGAATATAAATTATATTTTATGAGATATTTAAACTTTTGTGAAACAGGGCCAGAGTGATTTCTGGATCCCCTATTCTAAATTTAAAAATTCATAATAAATTTTACTAAAATAATTAGAAGTTTTTATTTATGTGTACAGATTCCTTATTGAGTCTAGTTTTAATAGAAACAAACCTCGTAGTAATTGAAATTTTTTATAGAGATATATCTGATTCGTAATACACAGAGGTCAGAGTAGTCGAACCCTGAAACAGGGGATACTTTAATTAACAAACTGTACTAATTGGCCCAATAAAAAAATTCTAGAAAACAATTAGTAAATAGATATATGAGTCTAGATTCAGGGAAAATTTACGGATCTTGATTTTGAGTTTTGTAACTCGAGATATGATTTTTCTTGTAACTGTGACGCGAGTAGCTAGAAAGCTGTGAATGTAGAAACAAATGATTTGAAGTTCTTAAATTGATAAATTATGTTCGGTAACCCCTCAAGCTCAACTCCAGTGATGGTCTCGGGCGTGGGGGCGTTACAGTCATAGCCTCCTCGGGTTCCTACGTAGCTTCTTTGTAACAGCCCAAAATTGACCCTAGTCGGGAAGTGGTTCCGGGACCACAAAACCGAGTCACAAAATTTAGTTAAAATTTTATTTGCATATCTTATATGTGTGATAGTACTTGTATAAAAATTTGATGTTTCAATTTTGTATTAGGAATGTGAATTTTGCTTGAAAGGATCTAGTTGAGAGACTTAGAAAATTATGATAGGTAAATAAGTAAGGACCAAATAGTATTAAAATAGGAAAGTTTGGGTTTGCATGTCAAAGTGCCCAATTCTTGATAAGTGGCCGGCCAAGCATGGTTCCATTCCTCCAAGTTTATGTTGTTTATTATTTAATATTGGTAAGTAGATTAGAATAAATAAAAGAAGTGAATTAAAAAGAAAAAAAGGATGAATAAAATAAGGGAGGAAGAAGGAGTGTTCATCCTTTTCCTTACCACAATAGCCGTACCTAAAGAAAGAAAAAGAAGAAAGTGAAGTTAAGGCATTTGGTCATCTTCAAGTTGATTAAGAAGCTCTTGAATATTCGGTGCCTAGGGGAAAAGTTTCTAAGAGGTTTGGCCATGCATGTAACTAGATTGAGGTATGTTTGATATTATTCTTTGAGATTCATGTATATTTTAAGTTGTAAGTGAAAATCTACCTAGCCATGGTTCAAATTTTGTTAATTGATGGAGATGATATTCGGCCATGAATGTTACATTCTTGGTTGGTATTTTGATGTCTTTGGTGATGAGGTATGAAGATGGTTGATTTTGAGTGTTTAATAAAAAGGATGCATGAATTATTGTTAAATAATGGTCGAATGTAGCATGATTAAAGATGTGAATAAATTGAAGTTAAGGAGGTTGTCAATGAAAAATATGAGTTGGATGAGGCTTAAAGAATAAAAATCTAGGTGACTAGAGGTCAAGGACATTTGGTCATAGGCTTGTGTGCTAGCAAAATCGGCCAAGTGTTTATGTGGTGGAAATTAAGTGTTAAATGGAATGAAAATGATATTATATGGGGGTATGTATATTCGGCCATATGAGTAAATATATAGATGATGTTAAATTTGATTATGTATAATGGGCATTAAGATGTGGAACATAAGAAATGTAGTATATGTGGATTTACATGATGTTATAGTTGACATTGTGCATATACACATGCATTCGGCCATCTAATTGAGTATGAAGGTGGTGTTAAATCTAATTGTGATGCCCATTCCGAAGTATATATATACATATATATATACATAAGTATGCCATTCGTGATGTTACCTTTAATTATGTGTGTAATCGACTAAATGGGTAATTAGTGAGGATGGTTGCCGAATATACAAACATACATATGCATGTGTAATTGAATTATGAATGTTTAGCAAGATGGTTAAACTAGTTGATTTATTGATTAAGCTCAAGGAGTTAGAGGAGGAGAATCGAGCAAAGGCAAAGAAAAGATCATCGAGTAGCCGAGTTGGAACCATCTTACCCAACACAAGTAAGTCATTAAGCATATAGTTGGTATTAATTCAAATGGTCATAACGTTTATGTAATGATGCTGAATGGGATGAATAAATATATATATATGCATGTACGTATGTGATGATGAAAGTGTTGAATGAAAAGAAAAGAGGTGAGATGTATTGAGTTGTTGATCTCGGCACTAAATGTGCGGGTATAAACATTTATGACCATGAGATTGGCGCTAAGTGTGCGGGTTTAAATTGTGCAGCACTAAGTGTGCGAATTGACTATGTAGCACTAAGTGTGCGAGTTTGACTATGTAGCACTAAGTGTGCGAGTTGACTATGTAGCACTAAGTGTGCGAGTTTGATTATGTAGCACTAAGTGTGCGAGTTGATTATATAGCACTGAGTGTGCGGACTCAATATATATTCTTGAATTATTATGGACACTAAGTGTGCGACACTATTGAGTCGATCACGGACAGCGGATCGGGTAAGTATCTTGAGTTCATGGCTAATAGGTGCTATGTTTATATTTGGAGTTGAGCTTGGTAAGTTGAACCTATGTGACAAATATACTTGAAGTCACGTACATAAGATTTATCGTGGAATGGGTGAAAGGCCGTTTAGTTGTATGATTGTAACGAAAATAAAATGATTTATGAAAATGCCTCGAATATTCTATTGATGAGTATATGGAATGTGAATGCATGATTTGGTATGAGATTGAACCGATAGGTCGGAGGAACTATGGTATGGTTCGGTATGGATGGAGTAACTAGCCTCGTTCCATTCTGTTTCCTCTTGTGATAATGTTATTAATGGATGGTAGTGTATTGCTTATGACTTACTGAGTTATAAACTCACTCGGTGTTTCCTTGTCACCTATTCTAGGTTTCTTGGACTCGTCTTTTTTTGCGTGGTCGGGCCGTCATCGAAGTCATCACACCGGATAGCAAGTTTTGGTACTTTCTTCTTAGTTGGCTTAGGAGAACATTTCGGCATGTATAGGCTATTATGTTGTGTTTGAACTTTGGTATGTAATCTTTTAGCCATGCGAAAATGGCATAAATGTTCGGTTGGGTTTGGATTCATAACGTTAGGTCGCAAATCTTGATAATTCGACCTTTTTATGCCATACGTCATGGTTGATTATTTTGGTGTTAAAATTCATGATATGGCAATAGTGTAGTAGGGGGAAGTTTGACAATGATTAGCCTTTGGCATGGTTAGTCATGATCATAATTTGTGATATGCATGATGAATTATTAGTTAGATCAAGGAGTAAACACGAAGTGGGCATAGTTGCTTTCGTAATAGATGCTGGCAGCAGCAGTGACATGAGATTGAAAAATCACTAAAAATAGTAGGAGTGGAATTAATTGATGAATAAATTATGTAATCGAAGTTCGATGAGTCTATTTTCATATAGAAGTAACGAAAAGATCATATGGACAGTATGTTAAGAGATAATCAGGTTCTCGTGGGACAGGGCCAGAACAGTTTCTGGATTCCCTGCTCCGACTTTGGAAATTCATTATAAATTAACCAGAGATTATTAGGAGTCATACCATATATGTATAGATTCCTCTCTGAGTCTAGTTTCTATAGAAACAAACGGCATCAGTATGGAAGTTCTGTACAGGGAGATATCCAAGTCGTAATGCGCAAAGGTCAGTGTAGTCGACCCCAGTAACATGGGAGACTTTGACTAATAAACTGTACTAATTTCCAGAGCTAGTTTTGGTGGTACCATGCTCAAGAAAAATATGAGATGGGAATATGAGTCTAGAAAAAAATATGTAGATGGGAATATGAGTCTAGTTTCAGGGAAAATTCACGGAACTGGATTTTGAGTTCCAGAGCTCAAGATATGATTTCTAAAACGACTAGTACGCAGATTGACAGCTTGTCTAGAAAAATTTTAATAAGTGGTTTGAAGTCTGTTAACACCTCGTGTTCGACTCCGGCGACGGTCTCAGGTTCGGGGTGTTACATTCTTCGACCCCATGTCTTTTCCATAAAACTTTCACTAGGACTATACTCTTACTTCTCAACTATTTAACTTCCCGAGCTAAAATCTTGATCGGTTTTTCACCATACGTCATATCCGGTCGAATCTTAATCTCTGTTGGAGAAATCACATGTGAAGGATTAGAACGATATCGTCGCAACATTTGTGACACATGAAACATATTATGGATCCTTTCCAACTCTGTCGGTAAAGCTAACCGATATGCCACTAGCCCTATTCTTTCAATAACCTTATATGGCCCAATGAAACGTGGACTCAACTTGCCTTTACGACCAAATCTGAGAATTTTCTTCCACAGAGATACTTTCAAAAATACTTGCAGCCATACAATGCCTCATAAGGTGCCATCTTTATACTCGACTAAAAACTATCGTCGGTTTGCGGATGAAATGTGGTACTAAAGTTCAACTTTGTACCCAAAGCCTCTTGTAATTTCTTCCAAAATCTCGAAGTGAACGTCGGATCTCTATCCGAAATAATAGACATAGGCACTCCGTGCAATCTCACAATCTTTGAAATGTATAATTCAACTAACTTATCAAGTGAGTAGTCAGTACATGCCAGAATAAAATGAGCCTATTTCGTCAATCTATCAACAACAACTCAGACGACATCTTCCTTTTTCGGAGTCAAAGGCAACCCAGTTATGAAGTCTATCGTAATCCTATCCCATTTCCACTCGGGCACCTTAACTAGCTGAAGTAAACCCGAAGCCACTTAGTGTTCAACTTTCACTCGTTGACAAATCAAACATCTCGAAACAAACTCTAAAATATCTCGTTTCATACCTTACAACCAATACAATTTCTTCAAATCATTATACATTTTTGTACTACCTGGATGCATAGATAAATAGCCATTATGTGCTTCATGAAGAATTTTCTGAATAAGTTCATCATTTTTTGGTACACAAATGCTACCTTGGAACATCAATAAATCATCAGATCCGATATGAAAATCTAAATCTCTACCCGATTCACAATGAACTCTTTTGGCTTGCAAATCATTATCACATTTCTGAGCTTCACAACTTTGTTGAAGAAATAACAGCCTAGCTCTTAACTTAGCTAGGATCGAACCATTATCAGACAAATTCAACCGTGTATTCATCACTCTCAAAGCAAACAAAGTCTTTCTACTCAATACATCTACGACTACATTTGCCTTGCCCTAGTGGTAATCAATTACTAGCTCATAATCTTTCATTAACTCAAGCCATCTCCGTTGCCGCAAGTTTAAATTTTTCTGAGTCATCAAGTATTTTAAACTCTTTATGATCAGAAAAAATATGGCATTTCTCACCGTACAAATGATGTCTCTAAATTTTTAAAGTGAACACAATAGTGGCTAATTCCAGATCATGCGTCGAATAAGTCTTCTCGTGTGATTTCAACTGTCTTGAGGCATAAGCTATCACTTTGCCCTCTTGCATCAACACACATCCTAATCCATTCAGTGACGCATCACTATAAATCACAAACTCTTTTCCCGGTTCAGGTTGCACTAAAATCGGTGCCTCAGTCAATAATGCTTTCAACTTCTCGAAACTTTGTTGACATTTTTCAGACCATTCAAATTTAACATATTTTTGCAACGGCTTAGTCATAGGAGTAGTGATCATCAAAAATCCTTTGACAAAACGTCGGTAATATCCAGCTAAGCCCAAAAAGCTTCTAACTTCAGATACATTCCTTGGCAGTTTCCAATCAACAATTGTCAAAATCTTACTTGGGTCAACCTGAATACCATCACCTAAAATAATATGTCCCAAAAATCTGACTTCTAGGAGCCAAAACTCACTTATCTCTCAAATCTGCAATACAGTTCTCAAGTGCTCGGCATGCTCAGACTCATCTCGAGAATAAATCAGGATATATCGATGAACACAACCACAAACTTATCTAAATATGGTTGGAAGATTCTATTCATCAAGTCCATAAAAACAGCAGGTGCATTAGTTAGTCCGAAAGGCATAACAAGAAATTCATAGTATAACAGCCTAATTTTGGGCCTAGTTGGAACAGTGGTCTTGAGACCACAAATCTGACGTAAGAAAATTTATTTTTATTATATTTTTATGGTATAAAATTTCACGAAATGATTTCGTGAAAATTTTGTTTGAAAATTTTGACGTTTGAGCACTCAATTTAGTTAAAAGGATTAAATCGTAAAAAGTGCAAAACTTGAGTTCTAGAAGCTAGAGGTGTCTAATTGCTATGAAATTTTAAATTGGAGGTCCTTAAATGGAAATTAGACCATTGGTTAATTTTTTGGACAAAAATGGACATGAAATAGGTGAAACGGAATATTTTTAAGTTAGGGGCATTTTGGTCATTTAGTAATTAAAATGAATTAAATACAAAATTAAAAGCTAATTTTTGTCCATCTTCAACCCTATGGCTGAATTTCACAAGGGGAAACCATGGCTAGGGTTTTTCAAGCTTCCAAGCTCGATTGTAAGTCCGTTTTAGCCCCGTTTTTAATGATTTTTACGTTTTTGAAATCTTCGTAACAAGATCTACCTATCTCTACCATTTATTTGAGCTAGGGTTCATGTTAAAAAATTTATCCATGTGTTTCATGGATTTATTTTGATGTTTATGTAAGTTTTATGTGTGGTAAACATCTTTTACTAAGTGATTTTCAGTAAAAATGCCTAAAAGAACTAATTTGTAAAAGTTATGAAATATGTCATAAAAGTGTGGTAAAATGAAAAATGTGGGTTGCTATAGTTATAAAAATGGTTTAAATAGGCTTAAATAAAAAATAAATTGAATGAAAATCATTTTACGAGCCTAGGGGAAAAAGTGTAAATATGACAAAGTTTAGGGGCAAAAATGTAATTTTTTAATAATATGATTTTTGGGTCACAATGAATAATGTGACTAATAAATAAGCTAAATTGATATTTCAGATAAAGAAAATGAGGTTTGGACCTAGAATGAGGAAAAACGCGTATTTGATGGTTAGGTCTTTTTCACCATTTTTGGTATCGAGGTAAGTTCGTATGCGAGTAATGCAATATGTACTCTATTTTAAATGCTTAATATTGCATGTATGGTAAGTTCATATGTGATGTTATGTCATATTTCTATTTCTTTGATATTAAGTGAATTTTAATGCTTTATTACTATTATGAGTATGCATTGATCATTCCGTGAGAAAATGATGGATACTATGTACATTAAGATCGACATTACGAACAAGTCCGACAGTGATACGATAAGTATGGATATCCTATTTGAACGTTAAGAATATTTTAGGATGCGAGTGACATGTCACTAGGAACTATGTGATCTGAGCTTATGAGATATGTAATATCCTGAATTAGGGCTTAATCGGAATAGTGGTTTCGTGACCACAAATTTTAGATAGAAATAATTATTTTATAATTATTTTGATGATTCTGATATGATTGCATGATTGTGTGAAAATTTCGTGATGAAATTCTATGCCTAAAGTGTTTAAATTGAAAGTAGGGACTAAATCGAATAAGTTGCAAAATTTGCATTCTAGAAGTTTTTAGTATGAAATTGCATTGAAATATTAATTAGGAGGACTTAAATAGCAATTTGACCAATTTTAAGTTCATGGACAAAATTAGGACATGGAAGGAATTTTTGAAAGTTTAGTAAGGAGGGGCATTCTGGTCATTTGGATATTAAATGAAATAAAATGGTAAAAATAACACAAAATTGGTCATCCTCCTCCTTAGTTGCTGCCTAATTCTCCCTCTCTCCATAGCTAAGGTTTCTTCAACGTTCAAGCTCCATAGTAAGTGATTCCAAGCCCCGTTTTTAATGTTCTTTACGTTTTTGGAATCCCGGAAGCTCAATTAAGCTTATGCTAGCAATAATTCAACCTAGGGTTTATATTTGGAAAAATACCCATAGGTGAAATTTGTGTATTTTGATGTTTTATGATAGAATATGGGGTTTTAAATTATGTTAGACAACTTGTGCTACTCGGTTTGAGTGAAAACGAGTAAAAGGGCTTAATCGGCAAAAATACCTAATAGTCACAAGTATATGTTAGAGTGAGAATTTGATGTTGCCATAGAAGGGAAAAGTGATCAGCATGTTATAAAACATAAGAATAAGGAATAAAGTTTAATTCCCGAGCCTAGGGGCAAAAGTGTAATTATGCAAAAGTTTAGGGGAAAAAGTGTAATTTTCCAAAGTTCGTATTAAATGCTATTTTGATGAATGTATGTATTAAATAAGATTAATTTGGTATTATAGATCAAGAGAAACGAGATTCAAGTCGCGATCGAGGAAAAGAAAAGATTGTAGACTAAATTGCAAAATCTTTATATTTTGGTACCAAGGTAAGTTCATGTGTAAATAATGTAGCATAATTCTTATTTTTAAGTTATTGATGTTAATTATATGATATGCTGATTTTTAATCGTGAAATATTATGCTTTGTGGTTAATGTTGAGTAATATGCAAATTATGTTTACTACTTGATAAATATGAATTGCTACTGAGTATCGGTTCCGATATTCCATGGAAGACGGCAAATGTGAGATCAAGGGAAAAAGCCCGTTTGAACCTTAGGAATAGATTAGGATACAAGTGACATGTCACTAGGATGGTTGAGCATCCGAACTCGTTGAGTTGAGTCCGAGTTCACTTATGGATGCAAATGTCTTAACTCGTTGAGTTGAGTCCGAGTTCGTGAGATGTAACTAGGCATCCGAACTCGTTGAGTTGAGTCTGAGTTCATTTATGGATGCGAACGCCCAAACTCATTGAGTTGAGTCCGAGTTCACTTAGGGGCAGGTTACATGATTTCTTGATTACATATGTGGCACTTATGTGCAAATTATCCATGTATCCGAGTTATATTCCGATGTGTTCAACGGGTGAAATTTCTAGTTTAATGGAAGAGCACTTAAGATACAAGTGACGTTTTGGGTAAGTGTTATGAAATGGACACTTTGGACAGGTATGTTCTTAACCCTCGGGTTGGAAATAGATACAACAACGATAAGATCGTAAGATGATGAATGATATTTAGAAATGTGATAAATGTTTTGGTGATACCATGTTAAGGTTGTTTGGTATGATTGTATTGTTATGTTACTTGTTCTTTGCATATGAACTTACTAAGCATTTATGCTTACTCCTTCCTTTTCATTCACTGTAGTTTTGAACAAGCCGACTCAGGAATCAGGACAGGTCGAAAGTTCGATCACACTATCCAAAGGACTTTTATCTTGGTAAATGGCTTGTACAACTACTTAAGTATGGCATGTATAGCAATATACCTATTTTGTGTAAATAATTTTATGATATGGCCATGTTTGGTTGAGAAAATGTTTGATATTGATAAGTCATGGTGATGGCTAATTTAGATCATGTTTGATATCATGGAAGTTTAATAGGGTATCTAGTTCATAAAAATTCATGGAAAGATGAAACTTGCCTTAAAATAGAATATTGCTACAGCAATGACATGAATTTGAAAAATCACTAAAAATATTATAAGTGGAAATAAATGATGAGTAAGTTATGAAATTGAAGCTTAATGAGTCTATTTTCATGGGGATTGAACGAAACATGCATATAAATTATATTTTATGAGATATTTAAACTTTTGTGAAACATGGCTAGAGTGATTTCTGGATCCCCTGTTCTGACTTTAAAAATTCATACTAAATTTAAAGAAAATAATTAGAAGTTGTTATTTATATGTACAAATTCCTTATTGAGTCTAGTTTTAATAGAAACAAACCTCATAGTCATTGAAATTTTGTATAGAGAGATATTTGATTCGTAATACATAGATGTCAGAGCAGTCGAACCCTGAAATAGGGGAGACTTTAATTAATAAACTGTACTAATTGGCCCAACCAAAAATTCTAGAAAAAAATTAGTAAATAGATATATGAGTCAGATTCAAGGAAAATTTACGGATCTTGATTTCGAGTTTCGTAACTCGAGATATGGTTTTTCTTGTAACTGTGACGCGGGTAGCTAGAAAGCTGTGAATGTAGAAACAAATGATTTGAAGTTCTTAATTTGATAAATTATGTTCGGTAACCACTCAAGCTCGACTCCGGCGATGGTCTCAGGTGTGGGGGCATTACATTTAGTGGTACCAGAGCAGGTTTAGTCAGTTCTCGGACTACGTGTTGTATGTATGGATTTTTGCTATACATGCCATATGTGTGAATTGTGATAGTGTGACGATTTCTGACCTTTTTAAATGATTTTTATATAGTAAATGGATCCCGATCCAGCTGTGGCAGATGAAGTAGAGAGTAATGCGCCAGCTCCGGCTGAAGGGGCAGGGCCGACTGAAAACCCACCTCCTACTGTTGGTCAGGGAGGAGGAGAAAGGGATCGGGAAACCTTTCTCCAAATGATGAGTGCATGGTACACTGAGTTTGTTCACACGAACCCAAATGTACGACCTCCCCCACCTCCCCCAATTCCTCAACCTATGCCTCCGATGCCTCAAGGAGTGGATATGATAAAATTTCACAGAACCCCCGTTTATAGAATTCGTAAACAAGGGGCTGAAGAATTTAGAGAAAATATTGATGATGATGCAGAGAAAGCAGAGTTCTGGCTTGAAAATTCTATCCGGGTATTTGATGAATTATCTTGTACACCTGAAGAATGTTTGAAATGTGCTACATCTTTGTTGAGAGATTCAGCCTATAGTTGGTGGAAGACTTTGATTTCGGTGGGACCGAAAGAGAGGGTAACCTGGGAATTCCTTCAAGAATAGTTTCGGAAGAAATATATTAGTGAAAGATTTATTGATCAGAAATGTAAAGAGTTTCTTGAGCTGAAGCAAGGTAATATGACAGTCTCAGAATACGAAAGAGAGTTTGTTCGATTGAGTAAGTATGCCAGGGAATATGTTCCTACAGAAGCCAAGATGTGCCGACGATTTGAAGACGGGCTCAACGAAGACATTAAGGTATTTGTCGGGATCCTTGAACTGAAAGAAATGGTAGTACTAGTTGATCGAGCTTGCAAGGCTGAAGAACTACTTAAAGAGAAGAGAAAGATAGAGGCTGAGACACGAAATTGGAAGAAAAGGCCAATGAGTAAAGCACCTTCACAGCAACTCGGAAAGTCAAGAAATATGAATCCTCGTTCCCAAGTTTCAGCTGGGCAATCATATAGAAATTTTAAGAAGCAGAATGTGGGTCCTAAATCTCAAAATACTTTTGCAGCCAGTGTAGGGAACTCGAGATTTGTTAAACCCGACTGCCGGCGGTGTGGTAGAAATCAGTTTGGTCCGTGCAGAGCAAATGAATGTTTTCGATGTGGTTCTCCGGATCATTTTATTAGAGACTACCCAGAGAGAGCTGAGAAAGAAAAATTTCAGAGTGTAAAAGCTAGTGGTGCAGACTCGAGGGGAAGGTATCCGGGAAAAGCTGGAAGTGAAACAAGCAGCAAGAATGTAGCCAGAGACGCAACAGTTAGATCTGAAGGAAGAGCTCCGGCTAGAACTTATGCTATTAAAGCGCGCGAAGATGCTTCCTCACCCGATGTGATTACCGGTACATTTTCTCTTTATGATATTAATGTTATTGCTTTGATTGATCTTGGTTCTACTCATTTATATGTATGCATGAAACTGGTGTCTAGCATGAATATACCTGTTGAGAACACAGAATTTATGATTAGAGTGTCGAACCCGTTAGGCAAATGCGTGATAGTTGATAAAGTAATCAAGAAATGCCCTTTAATGGTTCGGGGTCATTACTTTCCAGCCGACTTGATGTTGTTGCCATTTGATGAATTTGATGTTATTTTGAGTATGGATTGGTTGACATTGCATGATGCTATAGTAAATTGCAAAGAAAATGTTATAGAATTAAAGTGTGAAAATGGTGAAACTCTGCGGGTTGAATCAGATAAATCAGAGGCATTGTCTAGTGTGATTTCTTCGATGTCGGCTCAGAGATATTTGAGAAAGGGTTATGAAGCTTATTTGGCGTATGTAATTAATACAAAAGAAGTTGAAAAGAGAGTTGAATCAGTGCCAGTTGTGTGTGAATTTGCGGATGTATTTCCAGAAGAATTACCGGGTTTGCCTCTAGTCAGGGAAGTAGAATTTGGTATTGATTTGATACCGGGAACAGCTCCAATCTCGATTGCTCCATATAGAATGGCACCAACAGAGTTGAAAGAATTAAAGTCGCAGTTGCAAGAGTTGACTGATAAAGGCTTTGTGAGACCGAGTTTTTCACCTTGGGGTGCTCCCGTGTTATTTGTGAAAAAGAAGGATGGTTCTATGAGATTATGTGTTGATTATCGGCAGTTAAACAAGGTGACAGTAAAAAAAAGTATCCATTGCCGAGAATTGATGATTTGTTTGATCAGCTAAAAGGAACGACATGGTTTTCAAAGATTGACTTGAGATCTGGGTATTATCAGCTGCGAGTAAAAGAGTCAGATGTGCCTAAAACTGCTTTTAGAACAAGGTACGGTCATTATGAATTTTTAGTTATGCCATTCGAGTTGACAAATGCTCCTGCTGTGTTTATGGATTTAATGAATCGCATATTTCAGCCATACTTGGACAGATTTGTTGTGGTGTTTATAGATGATATTTTAATTTATTCAAAAGAGGAGACAGAGCATGCTGAGCATTTGAGGATAGTTTTGCAAACTTTGACAGATAAGCAGTTGTATGCTAAGTTTAGTAAAAGTGAATTTTGGCTCCGGGAAGTTGGATTTTTGGGTCATATTGTTTCAGGTGATGGTATACGGGTTGATCCTAGTAAAATTTCAGCCATTGTTGATTGGAAACCACCGAAAAACATAACTGAAGTTAGAAGTTTCTTGGGGCTAGCTGGGTATTATCGGCGGTTTGTAAATGGATTTTCTATAATTGCTGCTCCTATGACTAGACTACTCCGAAAGGATGTTAAATTTGAAAGGACAGAAGAATGTCAACAGAGTTTTGAAGAATTGAAAAAGTTATTAACTGAAGCACCAGTGTTAGTACAACCCGAATCAGGTAAAGAATTTGTGGTGTATAGTGATGCTTCTCTAAATGGTTTGGGGTGTGTACTCATGCAAGAAGGAAAAGTGGTGGCTTATGCTTTGAGGCAGTTAAAACCTCATAAGAGGAATTATCCTACTCACGATTTGGAATTGGCTGCGGTGGTATTTGCTTTGAAGATTTGCCGACATTATTTGTATGGTGAAAAGTGCCGAGTATATACCGATCACAAAAGTCTTAAATACTTGATGTCACAAAAAGACTTGAATTTGAGAGAGCGTAGATGGTTGGAGTTATTGAAAGATTATGAGCTTGTTTTTTATTATCATCCGGGAAAAGCGAATGTGGTTGCCGATGCTTTAAGCAGAAAGTTGTTGTTTGCTTTGAGAGTTATGAACACTCAGTTGAAAATTTCAGATGACGGTTCGATTCTAGCAGAGTTAAGAGCAAGACCGATGTTTTTACAAGAGATTTCTGAAGCTCAGAAAAATGATCAAGATTTTCTAGCCAAAAGAAAAGAGTGTGAAGCTGATACGGGATCAGATTTCAGAATCGGTTCTGATGGTTGTTTGATGTTTAAAAATCAGATTTGTGTACCAAAAAATGATGAGTTGATTCAAAAGATTTTGTATGAAGCACATAATGGTTGTTTGGCGGTTCATCCGGGCAGTACGAAGATGTATAATGACTTGAAGAAAATATATTGGTGGAGTGGAATGAAAAGAGATATTTCCGAGTTTGTATCAAAGTGCTTAGTTTGTCAACAAGTGAAAGCTGAACACCAAGTACCTTCGGGATTACTCCAGCCTATTATGGATCCTGAATGGAAATGGGATAGGATTACTATGGATTTTATATCAGGGTTGCCGTTAACTCCAGGGAAGAAAAATGCCATCTGGGCAATAGTTGACAGACTGACTAAATCGGCTCATTTTATTCCGGTACGTACAGATTATTCTCTTATTAAGTTGGCTGAATTGTATATCCGAGAGATTGTTAGACTTCATGGGATACCTTTGTCAATCATTTCGGATAGAGATCCGAGGTTTACCTCACGGTTTTGGAAAAAGTTGCATGAAGCATTAGGTACAAAGTTAAATTTCAGCACTGCCTTTCATCTACAAACTGATGGACAATCAGAGAGAGTAATTCAGATTCTTGAAGACAAGCTCAGATGTTGTGTATTAGAATTTCAAGGTAGGTGGGAAAAGTATTTACCGTTGGTAGAATTTGCTTATAATAATAGTTATCAGACAAGTTTCAAGATGGCACCTTATGAAGCATTATATGGTCGTAAATGTCGGACGCCATTGTATTGGACTGAACTCAAGGAAAATCAGATTTATGGAGTTGATTTAATAAAAGAAACCGAAGAAAAGGTGAAAGTGATTCGAGAGTGTTTGAAAGCTGCTTCAGATAGATAGAAATCTTATGCGGATTTGAAACGAAAGGAAATGGAGTTTCAAGTTGGTGATAAGGTATTTTTAAAAGTGTCTCATGGAAGAAAGTCCTTAGATTTGGACGAAAGGGCAAGTTAAGTTTGCATTTTATTAGACCGTATGAAATAATTGAAAAAGTTGGACCGGTAGCATATCGGCTAGCATTACCACTTGAATTAGAGAAGATTCATGATGTGTTTCACGTATCTATGTTACGTCGGTATCGTTCGAATCCTTCACATATAATTTCACCAACAGAAATTGAACTACGACCGGATATGACTTATGAAGAAGAACCGGTTAAGATTTTAGCTCGAGAAGTCAAACAACTAAGAAATAAAAGTGCTGCACTTGTGAAAGTGTTGTGGCAAAAGCATGGAGTAGAAGAGACTACATGGGAACCTGAAGAAACTATGAGAAACCAATACCCACACCTGTTTACCGGTAAGATTTTCGAGGACGAAAATCCTTAAAAGGGGGGAGAGTTGTAATATCCTAAATTAGGGCTTAATCAGAATAGTGGTTTCGTGACCAAAAATTCGAGATAGAAATAATTATTTTATAATTCTTTTGATGATTATGATATGATTGCATGATTGTGTGAAAATTTCGTGATGAAATTCTATGCCTAAAGTGTTTAAATTGAAAGTAGGGACTAAATCGAATAAGTTGCAAAATTTGCATTCTAGAAGTTTTTAGTATGAAATTGCATTGAAATATTAATTAGGAGGTCTTAAATAGCAATTTGACCAATTTTAAGTTCATGGACAAAATTAGGACATGGAAGGAATTTTTGAAAGTTTAGTAAGGAGGGGCATTCTGGTCATTTGGATATTAAATGAAATAAAATGGTAAAAATAACACAAAATTGGTCATCATCCTCCTTAGTTGCTGCCGAATTCTCCCTCTCTCCATAGCTAGGGTTTCTTCAACTTTCAATCTCCATAGTAAGTGATTCCAAGCCCCGTTTTTAATGTTCTTTACGTTTTTGGAATCCCAGAAGCTCGATTAAGCTTATGCTAGCAATAAGTCAACCTAGGGTTTATATTTGGAAAAATACCCATAGGTGAAATTTGTGTATTTTGATGTTTTATGATAGAATATGGGGTTTTAAATTATGTTAGAGAACTTGTGCTACTCGGTTTTGAGTGAAAACGAGTAAAAGGGCTTAATCGGTAAAAATGCCTAATAGTCACAAGTATATGTTAGAGTGAGAATTTGATGTTTCCATAGAAGGGAAAAGTGATCAGCATGTTATAAAACATAAGAATAAGGAATAAAGTTTAATTCCCGAGCCTAGGGGCAAAAGTGTAATTATGCAAAAGTTTAGGGGAAAAAGTGTAATTTTCCAAAGTTCGTATTAAATGCTGTTTTGATGAATGCATGTATTAAATAAGATTAATTTGGTATTATAGATCAAGAGAAACGAGATTCAAGTCGCGATTGAGGAAAAGAAAAGATTGTGGACTAAATTGCAAAATCTTTATATTTTGGTACCAAGGTAAGTTCATGTGTAAATAATGTAGCATAATTGTTACTTTTAAGTTATTGATGTTAATTATATGATATGTTGATTTTTAATCGTGAAATATTATGCTTTGTGGTAAATGTTGAGTAATATGCAAATTATGTTTACTACTTGATAAATATGAATTACTACCGAGTATCGGTTCCGATATTCCATGGAAGACGGCAAATGTGAGATCGAGGGAAAAAGCCTGTTTGAACCTTAGGAATAGATTAGGATACAAATGACATGTCACCAGGATGGTTGAGCATCCGAACTCGTTGAGTTGAGTCCGAGTTTACTTATGGATGCAAATGTCCGAACTCGTTGAGTTGAGTCCGAGTTCGTGAGATGTAACTAGGCATCCGAACTCGTTGAGTTGAGTTCGAGTTCATTTATGGATGCGAACGCCCAAACTCGTTGAGTTGAGTCCGAGTTCACTTAGGGGCGGGTTACATGATTTCTTGATTACATATGTGGCACTTATGTGCAAATTATCCATGTATCCGAGTTATATTTCGATGTGTTCAACGGGTGAAATTTCTAGTTTAATGGAAGAGCACTTAAGATACAAGTGACGTTTTGAGTAAGTGTTATGAAATGGACACTTTGGACAGGTATGTTCTTAACCCTCGGGTTGGAAATAGATACAACAACGATAAGATCGTAAGATGATGAATGATATTTAGAAATGTGATAAATGTTTTGGTGATACCATGTTAAGGTTGTTTGGTATGATTGTATTGTTATGTTACTTGTTATTTGCATATGAACTTACTAAGCATTTATGCTTTCTCCTTCCTTTTCATTCACTGTAGTTTTGAACAAGCCGGCTCAGGAATCGGGACAGGTCGAAAGTTCGATCACACTATCCAAAGGACTTTTATCTTGGTAAATGGCTTGTACAACTACTTAAGTATGGCATGTATAGCAATATACCTATTTTGTGTAAATAATTTTATGATATGGCCATGTTTGGTTGAGAAAATGTTTGATATTGATAAGTCATGGAGATGGCTAATTTAGATCATGTTTGATATCATGGAAGTTTAATAGGTTATCTAGTTCATAAAAATTCATGGAAAGATGAAACTTGCCTTAAAACATAATATTGCTGCAGCAATGACATGAATTTGAAAAATCACTAAAAATAGTATAACTGGAACTAAATGATGAGTAAGTTATGAAATTGAATCTTAATGAGTATATTTTCATTTGGATTGAACGAAACAGGCATATAAATTATATTTTATGAGATATTTAAACTTTTGTGAAACAGGGCCAGAGTGATTTTTGGATCCCCTGTTCTGACTTTAAAAATTCATAATAAATTTTAAAAAAATAAGTAGAAGTTTTTATTTATATGTACAGATTCCTTATTGAGTCTAGTTTTAATATAAACAAACCTCATAGTCATTGAAATTTTTTATAGAGAGATATCTGATTCGTAATACACAGAGGCAGAGCAGTCGAACCCTGAAATAGGGGAGACTTTAATTAATAAACTGTACTAATTGGCCCAACCAAAAATTCTATAAAAAATTATTAAATAGATATATGAGTAGAGATTCAGGGAAAATTTACGGATCTTGATTTCGAGTTTCGTAACTTGAGATATGATTGTTCTTGTAACTGTGACGTGGGTAGCTAGAAAGCTGTGAATGTAGAAACAAATGATTTGAAGTTCTTAATTTGATAAATTATGTTCGGTAACCCCTCAAGCTCGACTCCGGTGATGGTCTCGGGCGTGGGGGCATTACAAGATATGTGGTCGAAGCTCATGAGATATGTGATATATGTTTATATGGTTCAGGGTGCTAGTCTTGTACATTCTACTAGTGGCTGGGCAGTCCAGCATGTGTTGTTGATACTTGAAAACTAGTGTGAGAAGCCTGAGTAGCTACGTCCTGACTGACAACTTGTGTGAGCAGACTCGTGAGTAACTAGATCCCGTATAAGACCATATCTGGGATATGACATCGGCATTGAAATGGGTTCTATGAGTAAGACCATGTCTTGGACATCGCCATCGTATGAGATTTCTTGTAAGACCGTATTTGAGATATGTCAATGGCACGACATTTTCTGTGTATCCAATAGTATTCCAAGTGTTCAACGGGTGAATTATCGAGTAGCTTGACAGAAGACCCAAGGGGTAAGTCAATGAGAAGAATGAGTATGAGTTGTGTTACCAGTTGGTACAGGTGTGTACGTAAAGTTTATAAGCTATGGCTTCGTGATATTATGAGTTCATGGTCACTATAAAAGTAACTTTGAGTTAACCTTGTGATTATTGGTTTATGTGTAAGATGTATAGATACATGGTTAAGTTGATTGATGCTTATGAAAAAGGCTTGTTGGTCAAATTGATTGGAGATATTATTGTTGCTAGATTAAGTCAAGTTATGTGAAATTTATGTTGGTAAATCAAAAGAATAAGCATTGGGAATTGATTTCATTACAACTTGAGATTTATAGCCACTTTATGTTAACTTGTGTTTATATTGTTAGACATGGTTTATGATTGCTACAAGTTGCTATTATTTTCATACGAACTTACTAAGCTATGAAGCTTACCCCCCTTTTGTTCCCACCTCTTATAGGTTTATTCAGCTAGCTTGGTTGGAGATCATCGGAGATTCTATCAGACTATCAAGCTATCATTTGAGGTATAAGTGAATGTAAGTATGATAAGTCTATGGCTTGTATAGGGACTTAGTCATTTTGTGTATGTGTCATTATGATATGGCCAAATGTATTGGCTTGTAATGAATATGGATTTGATTTGGTATATAGCCATATAAATTGGCTTATATTGGCTAATGGGATGCAAGTATATTAATTACTCATATGCCTATGGCAATGTCAGTGTGTGATGTGGTTTATAATGGTATATTAATGAAAGTTAGTACAAGGGAATCATGAAAGGGTAAAATTAGCATTAAAATAGTTTTTGACAGCAGTAGTAGTATAACTTTAAAAAATCACCAAAAATTATGGAAATAAAATTAGAGATTGAATAAAATATGAAATTAAATCCTATTGAGTCTACTTTTACATAGAGGAAATGGTGTAAGTAAAAGAATTTCATTTTATGAGACAGGATCAGAATGATTTCGGGTTCCCCTGTTCTGACTTTAGAAAATCATTAAAAATTGTATAAAAATACTTGGGGGTTAAAATTTATATTTTTAAATTATTAATTAGTCTATTTTCAAGATAAATAAATGGAAAAATCATCTGAATCTCGTACCAAGATATAATTAATTTTTAGTAAAGAAAGGTCAAAACTGTCAAACAATAGAACAAGGATGAATTTGAAGAATTAACTGTACTTATTGGCTGAACCATAAATTCTAAAAATTTTATGGTAGGAAGATATTTGAGTCTAGTTTTGGAAAAATAAAGCGGGTCTTAATTTAGAGTTCTGGAGCTCAATGTATAAATAATTTGGTGACTATGACTCAAGTGGATAGTTTTGTTATGAATAGTAAATAATTGTTTTGATATGTTTAAGCCTTGATTATGGTTGTGCTGGTAGCTTAATTGTGTCATGTTAAGTGCCATTGAAAGTGTGTATGTCAGTGTGCAAATGAGGGTGGCAAATGGCTTGGTAAATAGCCATTTTCTTGGCCACACGGGTAGAGACACGGTCGTGTGTCTCAGTCGTGTGAAGGACATGGCTCAGGGACACGGGCGTGTGACTTGGCCGTGTGACCCCAAATTGTGCATGATGTCATAAACAGAGAGTTACATGGGCTGAGGACATGGGCATGTGTGACCAGACGGCCTACCCACACGGGCATGTCCTAAGCCACATGGGCGTGTGACCCCTATTTTGATGATTTTTTTTTTTTGAGTTTTCCAAAGTTCTCAGTTTAGTCCCAAACCATCTCCAATGTATATTTTGGGCCTTGTAAGCCCGTAATAGGGATGATATGCATATGCATGAATGCTTTTAAATTGGATGAAAATTTATGGCCCAGTTTTGTATGATTGGTTATGTTTAAGTCCGGTAATGGCTCGTACCCTTTCCCGGCGTCAGACATGGGTAAAGAGTGTTACACATAGTGGTATCAGAGCTATGATTTAGTTGATTCTCAGACTAACATATTACTACTCATGATAGTTTGATATCTTCAGACTCTGACGAAATTGTTTTGTTAAGATAGATGTGACTTCCAATTGAGCTATTTTTTGATAATGCTGCTAATGATATTGAAATGATTGAAATATGCTTATGATGTGCCAAAATTTGGAAAATGGTATGAATAGAAGTTCATGATATGTATGTGTTAATGTACGAAATGAGATAACCACAAGTTGAGAAATGTGAAAAGTGGAATGAAATGAAAGTTTATATGGTGATAAGCCCATCCATGTTTATTTGGCATGCATATGATGTTATGTGCCCAACATATTTGATTAAGTGAATACGATAAGTAAATTTAATCAAATTGATGGAATGTGTGTTTATGTACACTTGTTTGAATAAGATAATCGAAAAAGTTCGTGTAGCATGACAATGTATGTTAATTAGCTTGAAGTGAATTATGTAATTGTGATGATATAATGTTGGTGATGAATGCTAAGTCATATGTGTATACTTATGAGAGTCAAATTAGAGGCTTTACGACCTTACCCCCTTACCAGTGTTACTTTATAATGAAAATTCACGAGAACCATGTGAAATAAGTCCATAAGTGTGAAACTAAAGTGTTTGGTTGTAAAATAATTAGTAATGCATACAAAGATAAGAATAGTTTGGAAAGTGAAAACAATTTTGGAAGGATATCAGAATGTTTTAAAGATTATACAAATTATGCAATGTCACGGACAAGGAAGAAGTTAATCTTGGCTAATCGACTCAATTAGGTATGAAGTCTAAAGATATGTTTGCTGAAATTTCTCCCGAATTGGTTTTCGTTAGTGAGTGGAATAATACGGGATTCATGATGATAGAATTAGTCAGAGAAATGATATTTGAATAGTAAAGATGTCTCTGTGTGTGAAAGTTACAGTTGAAATGAATATGATGATCTTTTCTGGGTATTCTATATATTCTTTTATCCTCAGAGATATGTGTGTGATTGTTCAGTTTCTAATGGAGTTCTTATGTTGCGAGAATGCTAGCTAACTATGATGTTAGACGAAAGCCCTATTGGTCTAGTTGGTTTATGATCGGTATTTCTTTATCTCTTCGAAATTCTATTTTAATATGGTGGAATGGAGTCGATGGTAAAAAAAATTTATGTGAGACTATTCTTATGTTTCTACTGATTATGGTTTTATTTTATATATACAAAAAATATATTATCTCTGTTATGATGGAAGTCCAAAGCCGGTAAGCATTATTTTTTTGCTGGTTTTCTCTGAAGAAACATCAAGATCTCTGTTATTTTCTTATAAGTTATATTCTCAGACTTCCGGTATGGTATCGTATCTTGGATTTCTTTATCTCGATTTTCCTATCATTCTTATTTTGTGAGTTATCAACCATGGCTCATCTTGAAATAGTGTTCTTTGACTTGTGATAACTATGTCTATTATGGTTGTATTTTTGGTTTGATCATAGGAACATAGTGACTCAAGTATTTGGATTTCTCTAATTTTCGTGTAAGGAATTGACTTTGGCAATGGTATAAATGATGGAAGCACAAACTCAAATCGTATGATGGATTTCTTTCTCAGGTAAGTTGATTAAAGTCAATGTATTCAATCAAGATGTCTTTGTTTCTTTGAGCTAATGTGATTATAAAGGCCTTTGATTAGCATGATAAGAGAATTTTAAAAGATTGTATGCTTGAGATGTTTTAATAGCACGAAGAACGAAGCATTTTGAGATGTGTTATTCGATAGTTGAGATCGACTCAGTCGTTTTTATCAGAATGAGCTGATTTGTTGGGATGTGATTTGAGTTATATGTATTTAAGTATGTCCTCAGCTAGAGAATGAATTTTGTGAATTCACGAATGTATAGACGGGCAGTCTTAATGAAGAATTTATACTTTTGAAAGCGTGATATAGAAAAATACCTATTAGATTTGTTTTAAATGGGTGATGTTATTCTGAATTAAAGTTTTTCTGTTAATAAAGTTATCCCAATTGTGAAAATTTGAATGGTCTGGGCATGCTAGCAAATGAGGGTGGCAAATGGCTTGGTAAATAGCCATTTTCTTGGCCACACGGGTAGAGACATGGCCGTGTGTCTCGGGCATATGAAGGACACAACCTCGGGACACGGGCGTGTGACTTGGCTGTGTGACCCCAAATTGTGCATGATGTCATAAATAGAGAGTTACACAGGCTGAGGACACAGGCGTGTGTGATCACATGGCCTACCCACATGAGCGTGTCCCAAGTCACATGGGCGTGTGACCCCTATTTTGATGAAATTTTTTTTGAGTTTTCCAAAGTTCTCGGTTTAGTCCCGAACCACCTCCAATGTTGTTTTGGGCCTCATAAGCCCGTAATAGGGATGATATGCGTCTACATTAATAGTTTTAAATTGGATGAAATTTTATGGCTCAGTTTTGTATGATTGGTTATGTTAAAATCCAATAATGCCTCGTACCCTGTCTTAGCGTCAGACACGGGTAAGGGGTGTTACACATAGTGGCGTCAGAGCTATGGTTTAGTCGATTCTTGGACTAACATAGTGTAAGTGAGTCTAGTGATACATGTCATATTACTACTCGTCATAGTGTGATATCTCTCGACTCTGACGAAATTGTTTTGTTAAGACAGAGATGACTTCCAACTGAGCTATTTTTCGATAATGTTGATAATGATATTGAAAACGGGAAAAGAGCGGACTTACAATCGAACTTAAAAATGGAAAAACCCTAGCTATGTCTTTTTCCTTCAAGTTTTGGCCAAGCAAGAAGAAGATGGACTAAAATTTTTCTTTTATTTTACTTATTTTGTCTTTAATTGACAAATTACCAAAATGTCCTTTGTATAAAACATGAAATTCAACCTAATCCATGTACATTTTTGTCCACTAACTTATAAAATGGTCTAATTACTATTAAGGACCTTCAATTTAAAATTTTATAGCAATTAAACACCTCTAGCATGTAGCACTCAACTTTTGCACTTTTTACAATTTAGTCCTTTTTGCTAAATTGAGTGCTCAAACATCAAAATTTTCGAACAAAATTTTCAGAAAATCATTGCATAAATCTATAGACCATAAATATGAAATAAAAATAAGTTTTACTGCGTCAGATTTGTGGTCTCGAAACTATTGTTCCGACTAGGCCCAAAATCAGGCTATTACACTTACTACAGCAGCCTGTGTAATTCTTTTTATATGATACAAGCATCATTCGAATGCTTGCTCATGCCATCCAATATTACAAGAATAATATGCCATTGACTATTCCTAAGTATTGCATTTAAACAATTGAATGGGTAGCAAGATAATCAGATTTATACCATGAAAATTAAAAACAGTTAAGTGTCATCAAAATAGTCCCAACCTAATGAGATTTAACTCATCAGTTGGGAAATAAAATTCCAAACCATCACCATCATTTACAACCAAATCAATTCACAAGAGAACATGATGGAAATAATGGAGGAACATCGGGAGAACAACTTTCGTTGGTCCACCCTTCAGTAGCACAATGCCCTGTGTTAGCCGAGAGGATGACTTCCTCTTCCAATCAAACCCTCTTACTTTTTCCTTAGGATCTGCCCATCTTGTTGTTCTGTATCCTCTTGAGGTCTCTTTCATTGGCCTTTTATAAGCAAGTGTACTAGGGTTTAGCCAACATCCCAAGATTATCTTCTCTTTTTAAATTCATTTTGGTTTAAAAATCCCTTCCTTTTGGGTAGGTGGTTATCAGCTCATTATCTCACGATCTTTTTCCTCTTTTTAAGTTATTTTTCTCTAAGATAAAACCAACAGCCCAAGATTTATCTCCTCCTCTTTTTAGGTAGATTTATATGGTACAAGTAGAGTTGGCTGAAATTGGTACGCGTTGACTGTTGACTCAGTCATCTTTCCAGAATCATGAATTGCCACAGCATACAAGTCAAAAAATCGTCCACCCTTTTGTCCCGGCAAAGCTTTACTCCTTTATTTCTTGTTCCTCATCATACACCTGCAAATCCACCAATCACAACTCTTCCAAAAGCAATTAAAAGTAACAAATAAAATTTAAACACAGACCAAGCTCCAAATGCAATGATTAAGGAAAAATACTAATGAAATGACCTAAAGTGCAACTAAATGTACTTAAGTATAGAAAATTAGCTAGGTCTAAAGGCATGGAATATAACTCTTTTCAAAAGTTACCACACCCCCAAACTTAAGTTATTGCTTGTCCTAAGGCAAAATATAAATGCATGCATGAATGCAAACATTTTGCCCGCGCACCAAAGCAATTCATATTGCTAAGTTATTTGAAGAACAACATATACATCAGTTATCAGCAATCCTCTTTTTCCTAAAATTCGTTTGAGTGTCAAAGTTTGTTCAACAAAGGCAATGAAAAAAATTTCTCCTTAAAAACAAAATTTCCTAAGTACTCATGTATTCTCTCTTTCAACCTATAGCAAACATCTCCTAATTTACTTAGTTCATTTGTTACCTAAACATAAGTCAATTGCTTCATTTCTATTCACAGTATATTATTCATAATTGCATTCACATTTTTTTATTCTATTTTTTTTCTTTTTTAAAGCATTAGTACTAAGGGATTCAGCATGTCACAAAATTCTTTTGACTTGACAATCATAGTGGAGCATACAACGAATCGCCGAGTACTTAATCATGTTGCAATTTAAATCAATAATCACCTATGAAGCGTAGAGCTTTTGACTAAAAGGACAGATGGAGCATACATGTAACAGCCAGTTCTTAGTGAAATCGGAACAGTGGTTTCGAGACCACAAATCCAAGTTTGAAAAGAAAATTTATTTTAAATTTATTTTAAGGTCTACCGTATGATAAAAATATCGTATAAAAATTTAGTTAGGAAATTTTACATCTTACATGTCTAATTTGATAAAGGACCAAATTGCATAAAATGCAAAAGTTGAATTCTAGTAGCTAAAAGGATCAAAAAGGGATGAAATTCAAAATTGGAGGTCCTTAATGGAAAATAGACCATTAAGAGGAGTTAGTAGATAAGTATGATGATTCATCCATGAAAAATTAATTAAAGAAACGGACTAAATTGGAAACTGAAATAATAAACGATGATAAATGATAAAATAATGAAATTATCATCATATTATCATCTTTTTCAATTAAAAATACATGGAAACCCTAGCTAAGAGAAGAGAACTCAAGCAAGATATTTTGGCTTAATTAGGCATGTTTTCTTGTCTCGTTTTTAGTAATTTTTATATTTTCGAGATCGTAATAACTTAATTTAGCTATCTCAGGGACTAATTTGCAAATTTATCCAAGTAATAGGGTTTTTCCATGGATGAATATGCATGAATTATGAAATTTATGGTAGAAAATGAAAGTTTGTTGATAGATAAACAACTTTTGTAAAGTGAATTTTGATGAAATTATGATTTAAGGACTAAATTGTAAAATGTAAAATTCATGGAAAAATTATGAATTTTATGAAATACATGGGTTGTTAATATTACATGTAAAAATTGGCTAGGCTTGGAATAAGGATTAAATTGCATGAATTTCAATTTCCGAGCCTAGGGACGAAATCGTAATTAAATAAATGTATAGGGGCAAAATAATAATTTTGCCTAAGATGTGAATTGGATTGGATTGAATATGAATTATATTAAATTTAGTTAAATTTACTCGTATAGATTCAAATAGACTAAATACGCAGCTAGATTGAGGTAAAGGAAAAGTAACGAATTAGTAGCATACAAGTTTACGAACATTGTTGAGGTAAGTTCTTGAAACTAAATTGTATATTTATATGTTTGGAATGAATTGTATGTATGTGATTGTAATTTCTATGTATATGAAATTGATTACATATCCGACAATGCCCGACAGGATTTCCAAATTGGTTGTTGCTCTGCATATGTTGCAAACACACCATAGTTCGAAAGAGCGTCCCGTTATAAGCTCTCATGAGCATCCCGATATATGGCCCTCTCAAGCTTCTCATTATATGTTCTTGCAAGCTTCTTGATATGACACGCTTGAGCTTCCTGATATATGGCTATCCGGAGCTTCCTGATTAATGGCTCTTCGGAGCTACCCATTATTGGCTCACATGAGCTTTCTGATTATGGCTTTTATGAGCTTCCTGTTATACAGCACAGATAAGGTTCCCGTTACATGGCTCACATGAGCTTCCCGTTTTATGGCTCGAGAGAGAGCTTCCCATTTATGTGCTCATATGAGCATTCCCGAATATGAATTGACGGATTACAGTTTTGTACACTTTGTGTGTACTACCCTTGTATCCATCAAGATTTTAAATGGTTCAAGGGAAATGTTCTAATAGGAAAAGTTCTAATATTAGATAATATGGATTTGGAATGGATTATTACTAAATATATCTAAAATACATGGAAATGGTTTGTACATGTTATATGAATCCATGATATGGAAAGTATATGTATATGACAATTCTATTGTTATGAGCTCATATATGTCCCTTGATATTTCTTTGAAATACATGACTAACATGTTAATAAGGATATGTGTTTAGGCTTTTGGCCAAGTTTTTTGGAATATTTTTTGGTGTGCTTACCTTTAATGTGATTAGATGGTAAGTTAAATTCTATGTTATACGGACTTACTAAGCATTATATGCTTACTCTATTTTATTTTCCCTATTTTATAGTATTCAAAAGCTCGTAAAGGTTGGCGGTTGGTCGGAGCATCATCACACTATCCTTCGGCTCATTTCGGTATAAATAGTTATTTCTTTTGGTTATAATGGCATGTATCGGATAATTTGGCCAATGTGGGCATATAAGTGTTGTAACTAACCATTGTAATGGCTTGTGATGAGCATGTTTTGATGTGTAAATAACAGCCTTATCAAGTCTAATGTGAGTTAATATGGTTGAATGATGATAATTTATAAACATATAAATTAGTAAGTAAAGATTTTTGAATGGTTATGGTAATACGTTAAGTATAAAGCTTAAATTTTGGTTTGGTTGAATGCTTTATTATGGTCCATTGATGTCCAAAAATGTTTGGTTAGGTGATGTTAAGTTTGGGTGAGAAATGTGGCCTTAGAAATGGCCTATTTTCGTGTAACACCCCAAACCCGGCCTAGACGTTATGACCGGATCTGATGCGCCACACCGAAGCGTTCAAAACATTCCGTATTACTTAGTTTGGAAAACTTAGTTGGTGTTGTAAAAGACACTTTTAAAAGTAGGTTAAAGTGAATGGAAGCTGTGCACCAGGTAGGAAACCAGGAAGAAGAGGAGGTGAGTCCGTCGGACTACTTAAGTACCAAGCTCCCTTTGGATCCAATCCTAGACATGAACACCGCCATTGCCACACTCTAACATCTCGTATAATTTTGAGAAAACCGTTTGGTTATGTCCATCTTAAGAAAATGATTAAGGTTGAAAACGTTTGCTTAGCGGAAGTCTTACTTGTATTCGTGTTATTTTGAAATCACTTAATGTTTTTGAAAATGCGTCCTAGAGCTAATCCATCTCGTTAGTTATCATAGTTCAGTTTTATCATAATAGAATTAAATAATAAAGAAATAAACCAAACCATAAAGATAATTAAGCGGCCTTATTACATTTAAAAACCCAAAACCATAAACGAAAATATGGGAAAATCTAGTTCACCAGAAGAAAACGAATTTGCAGAAAACGTGTGGCCACTCCGAATCTCGCCCAGCTCTAAGTCCACCAACTAGGGCTCACCTACAAGGATGGAAGAAAAAAGGGTGAGTTTGGGAAAACTCAGTGTATATAGAAACCCATCCAAAGCCCAAATAAGCTCGAGCCCATTGGGCCTAAGCCCTATTCAAATCACAGTACACAGTGGACCGAAGCCCTTTTCAGAATACAGTAGCAAGGCCTTAGCCCCTTTTTACATAACAGTGTGGCCCATAGGCCCAGTTCAGTAACATAGGTAACAATAGTAGTAATGCATGCAAACCCATCTGGGGAGACTACTCAACCCACCAACCGCTACACTGCCCCCGTACCAGCCCTACACTCCATGTGGGGAATATCTCAACCCACCCAGCCCTACACTCCACAGTTGCAGCAACGCTGTTCAAATATCAGTAAGTTGAGGCAAAGCCTCCAGTACGTGGATCAGCCACTTTCAATACTTCCTCCATCAATACCCCAATCCCGTGCAACAGATATTAATAAAAGCATATCATGTAAAATACAGTATTAATCAATCATGCAATTTAGCCAATTTAAACCCTAGGGGTATATCGGTAATTTTACTCCTTAGGGGTAATTCTCGTAACTTAGCAACTACACAAGCTACTTCAGCAATTTTCAACAGTTTTATGCAGTTTGGTTCCACCATCTTACTAACAGGCTAATTTGCCCATCTCTTACCCATATTGGTCCGTAAGCCCATTGGGCCCAGTTTTGGCCCATCGAGGCCCTCTTTTTCCGAAGTACGTTAAGACGTCACACAAACTTACTTACCACCTTGCGGTGCTAGATCTAACATTTACTCTACGTCTTGAAAGCATTCGCATACTCACAAGCCCATGAAATGTCAGAAATTTCGGCATTTCGGCTTTTGCCGAATTGAACTAAGAAAGGGTGATCGGTACACACCTGATTCGCGACGACTGCTACTGAGATCTCTTCTGATGTCTACAATTGATTAACATAGTTCTTATTTATAAACCATAATCACTAAACCCCAAAACTTACTCATCCATGCTCAAACCATGTCCCTAAAAGCCTTTGAAACCTTACCTTTTTGCCAAAATCCATAGCTAGCTCTGAATCCGATTGCTCCAACAACCCACGCCTTCAATCCAACACTTAAGAAGACACTAATCATTGACAGAAAACGTCAGTTAAAAACCCTTAGAGCCACATGCCCAAATCGACAGCCTCCCTAGATTTTAAGGACTTCGGCTTTTCCTAACTTTGTAAAATAGAACCAGATTTGAGATGATGAACACTTACCCCTTACTCCTTTTTGATCTCCACGCAATCCGGTGCAGATTTATCTTTCAAATGACGGTAGAACTCGACTCCCGGAGTTTTGAAGTTTCGGCTATAAGCCCCCAAATCTATGGTTTTTCAGCTTTTGGGTGATGAAGGAGATGACAATGTGGGGCTATAACCTTGATGTAGAATTGCCGACAAGTATCTAGGGTTTAGAAAAGATGATTGTTGTTCATTAGGCACAAAAATATCGAAGGATTTGGCTTGGAAGAAATCGGCACAACTAATGTATTTTTTGAGGTTTCGGCTTTTGTGGTTTCAGCACAAGTGTTGATGAACAGCAAGTTTGATGAACGGTTTTGAAGAAGAAAAATGAAGAAAGAAGAATAGAGAGAATGGTGGTTTCGGCTAGAGAGGAAAAAGAGAGAAAAGAACAACCCTAAGGTGTTTAAGCAGAAGAAAACGGCACCACTCAATACCCTAAGTGCCGAAATACTAACCTAATACGCCTCTGCCGAAATCCCCTTTCTAATTCCCCTAATTCGGCCAACTCTTAGCCTCTCTCCAAATCCCTTAAATCTCTCCCCTTATCACTCCTTAATCCAAGCGTTTGGACAGATTCAAACTCTCCTTTAGACGACTCTACTTGGACTCCAACACTACCCCTCCTCCACTTAAAAATAAATGCATCTATTTGTAAACACAGGGAATCGATCCCATGCCTTCCCCAATGCTCCACACGCCACCTTTTTAGGAGCCTAGTGGCGTCACCCCTGCCACTTTACTAAGGCTCTTTTTGTGATGCAATTTACCCATAATTCTATACAAGGGTCATCTAGCCAGAACCCCTAACTCCTAAATCCAAAAATTCAAAAATTCAACCGGGTTTTGGCCAACACATGGGCCTTATATAAGCCCATTTACCTACTCAAAATATTAATTTCACATCCAAATACAAAATTTTAAAATCTTTACAAAATATTGAAAACCGCGAATAAATCCGAAAATCTGGATGTTACAACTCTACCCTCCTTAAAGAAATTTCGACCTCGAAATTTTACCTTATTAGAACAGTTGAGGGTACTGTTGACGCATAGCCTCCTCAGTCTCCCAAGTAGCTTCTTCTTTGCCATGGTTCCTCCAAAGTACTTTCACTAGTGGAACTGATTTCCTTCTCAACACCTTGACGTCACGATCAAGTATTTGCACAGGTTCCTCTTCGAAAGTTAAATCTGACTGTACCTCGATTTCTGCAACTGGTATGATATGAGTTGGGTCAGATCGATACCGCCTTGGCATGGATACATGAAAAATGTCGTGGATACGATGCAGTTCTGATGGTAACTCTAGCTGATAAGCCACTGGTCCAACCCGCTTAACAATTCGGTAAGGCCCAATAAACCGTGGGCTCAACTTACCCTTCTTACCAAATCTCAAAATTTTCTTCCAAGGGGAAACCTTACCAAACCGTGGGCTCAAAATTTTCTTACCAAACCGTGCGCTTCAGATCCGCATACGACTTCTGTCTATCGAATGCCTCCTTTAACTGATCCCTTATCAGCCTAACCTTACTTTCAGTGTCTGCCACCAATTCCGGTCCAAGCACTCGTCGTTCACCCAACTCTGTCCAACACGTCGGCGCACGACATCTATGCCCATAGAGCGCTTCATATGGTGCCATCTGAATACTTGCTTGATAGCTGTTATTGTAAGCAAACTCCGCCAATGGCAAGTAGTCCTCCCCACTTCCACGAAAATCAATGATACAACCTCTCAACATATCTTCCAGGACCTGAATAACCCTTTCTGACTGTCCATCTGTCTGTGGGTGAAGAGTGGTGCTAAAATCCAATCGTGTACCCAACGCTTCTTGCAACTTCCACCAAAACTGAGATGTAAACCTAGGGTCTCGATCAGAAATTATCGACACTGGCACCCCATGCAGTCGCACTACCTCCACCACATATAGCTTGGCCAACTTTTGCAGTGAGTAGTCGGTACGAACAGGTATGAAATGAGCAGATTTTGTTAACCTATCCACAACTACCCACACCGAATCTTTCTTGGTGGGTGTCAAAGGTAACCCACTCAAAAAGTCCATTGTTACTCTTTCCCACTTCCATAGCAGAATTTTCACAGGTTGCAGTAATCCCGAAGGCAATTGGTGCCCAGCCTTAACCTGCTGGCACGTCAGACATTTCCCAACAAATTCAGTCACCTCTCGTTTTAATCCGGGCCACTAGTACACCTCTCGCAAGTCTCGATATAACCTATTCCCTCTAGGATGCATGGCACAGAGTCCACCATGAGCCTCTTTCAGAATTAACTGCCTCAATTCAAGGTCCTTTGGAATACAAACCCTTCCACGAAAGCAAAGAACTCCTTCAGTGTTTAACCCAAAATCCTCGTTCTCACCATTCTTAACTTGCTGGAACCGAAGAGCTAATGAATCGTCCTTCAACTATTTTTCCTTAATCTGCTTAGTCCAAGTAGGCCTTACCTGCAGTTCTTCCAACAAGCTTTCATCGTCGTACAGACTTAATCGTGCGAACAAGGCTCTCAAATCAGTAACAACCCTTCGACTCAACTCATCCGCCACCACATTAGCCTTTCCTGGGTGGTACTCTATCGAACAGTCGTAGTCTTTAAGCAACTCCACCCATCTTCGTTGCCTAAGGTTCAACTCCTTCTGAGTCAACAAATACTTTAGGCTCTTATGATCTGTGTATATGATACACATTTCCCCATATAAGTAGTGTCTCCAAATTTTTAACGCAAAAATCACCGCTGCTAGCTCCAAATCATGCGTAGGGTAATTCACCTCATGAGCATTAAGCTGTCGCGATGCATAAGCGACCACCTTGCCCTCTTGCATCAGTACGCAACCTAACCCCACATGTGACGCATCGCTATATACAGTAAAGTCCTTCCCAGACACCGGTTGAATCAACACTGGCGCTTCAGTCAATACTTTTCTCAACCGATCAAAAGCTTTTTGCTGCTTCTCGGTCCAGACAAATGGTACTCCTTTCCTTATGAGTTTTTTCAAGGGTGCCGCCATTACTGAGAAACCCTCCACAAACCTTCTGTAGTAACCTACCAACTTTAGGAAACTCTGAATTTCCGATACTGACCTAGGTGGCTTCCATTCCAGAATCGTTTCAATTTTATGAGGATCCACCTTAATCCCCTTGGCAGAGACCACATGCCCTAGGAAGGTTACCTCCCTCAACCAGAATTCACACTTGCTGAACTTCGCATAGAGCTCCTTTTCCCTTAACACTTGCAGCACAGTACGGCGATGCTCATCATGCTTCGCCTCCGTTTCAGAGTATACCAGGATATCGTCGATAAAGACGACTATGAACCGATCCAAGTAAGGTTGGAATACTCGATTCATCAGATCCAAGTAAGGTGCAGGTGCATTCGTCAGCCCAAACGGCATGACCACAAACTCATAATGTCCATATCGAGTTCGGAATGCTGTCTTATGAATATCCCCTTCTTTTACTCTTAGCTGATGGTATCCAGAATGAAGATCAATTTTGGAGAATACCGAAGCTCCCCTAAGCTGATCAAATAGATCGTCAATTCTTGGTAGTGGATACTTATTCTTAATCGTTAGTTTGTTCAACTGGCGATAATCGATGCACATGCGCATCGTTCCGTCCTTTTTCTTCACAAATAGGACCTGTGCTCTCCAAGAAGACACACTAGGCCTAATGAAGCCTCTATCTAACAACTCTTGAATTTGAGCCTTCAGTTCCACCAACTCCTTCGGTGCCATCCTATAGGGTGCAATAGATACTGGAGCTGTTCCCGGCAACAAATCGATTCCAAACTCAACTTCCCGATTCGGAGGTAATCTAGGAAGCTCTTCCGAAAAAAATCCCGAAATTCTCTAACAGTTCTGATGGTCTCCACAGTCAGATCCTCAGATTCAGCTTGGCTTACCAAAGCCAGATATGCCTCGCACCCCTTGCGCATCAGTTTCTCGGCCCTTAATGCCGATACTACATTGGATAAGTAATCCCTCCGTTCTCCAATAATCATTACCTCTTCATCATTGACAGTCCTTAACACCATCCTCTTACCTGCACAATCCAAAGTTGCCTTATGCTTGGTCAACCAATCCATCCCTAGTATCAAATTGAATTCTTCAAGCGGTAACTCCATCAAATCCCCACAGAAAACCCCGCCTTGAATCTCCAGAGGCACCTCCTTGAAGAGTTTCTCTACCTTAACCGAATGACCTAAAGGACTTATCATAGACACCCCACACACAGTCTCCTCGAAGTGCATACCCAGTGCCCTAGAAATGTTATGTGCCACATATGAATGGGTTGATCCCACATCAATCAGAGCAGTATAAGGTACACCATATATAAAAAAACGTACTAGTTATGACATCAGGTGCGTCACCCTCCTCGCGGCGACGAGCAGCATACACCAAAGCTGGCTGACGAGCATCCGCGTTACCAATACCCCTGCCGGGTGCCCCACGTCCACGGCCATTACCACCGCGACCTTGTCCACGACCTCTTGGCAGCGGCGGTCCATCCCTCACAGCTTGAGCCGGTCGCACAGCCCCGTGTTCGGCCCCCTGAGCCTGAGTGGCCCTCCTAGGACAATCCTTAATCCTATGCTCCTTAGACCCACAACGAAGACAAGCCCCAGAACGCTTCCAGCATTCTCCTTGATGCGTTCTGCCGCAATCCCCACATGCTTGCGGTCTACCTGTGTTCACCGGAACTGCTCGAACCGGTTCTTCCATCCTAGCTCTCTTAACATTTCGATTTGCAGCACCCGCTAGTCCAGCATCCCTCCTGAACCAATTCCGATCCTTATCACGATTCCTCCATTCGGTTTGCTTCACCTCCTCGGCTATCTTAGCCTTCTCTACTAGTGCAGCGAAATCTCGCTCTCTCTGCAGAGCTATGAGCACCCTTAACTCATCTCTGAGCCCATCCTCAAAATGAACGCTGCGCTTGTATTCGCTGGAAACGATGCCATTAGCATACCGACTCAATCGTAGAAACTCCACCTCATATTCAGCAATGGTCTTATTTCCCTGAGTCAGATTCAAGAACTCCTTTCTGCGTGCATCCACATAGCTAGCTCCAACATATTTTGCCTTAAAGGTCTGTTTGAACAGCTCCCATGTTACCCTCTCAGCTGGGGTACCCTCTCTCACAGTAATCCACCACTGATACGCTTCATCCCGCAGCAACGACACCGCCCCTTTCAACTTCTGTTCTACTGAGCAGTCCAGGTCATCCATGATCCGCTCTGTGGCTTCCAACCAGTACTCAGCCACATTTGGGGCCACTCCAGATACGCCCCTAAAATCTCAGCTCCGTTGGCTCGAAGTTGTTCAGAAATGGACCCCCTATTCATGGGCCCGATGTTAGCTCCGGCCACCCTTTCCAAAACCCTCATCATGGCCTGAGACAAAGCGTCATCCCCTGCGGCCCGGTCATACGGCCCATTTTTATTAACCGGTGGTGGACGTGCATTGCCAGCTGGTATGTGTTCAGATGACGCAGATCCAGCTTGGGTGCTACCTCGGCCTCGACCACGGCCTCTTCCCCGAGTAACCCTTGTACTCATAACGATTTATCTAATTACGAATTTTATGACATTAGTTTACTGGTTTCACTGTTTATTACAAAATGTCTTATGAACAGATAGAGTTTCAGAGTTATTTTCGCGCAATCACAATTTAGCTACGGTCCCAGTTTTGTGGCCCTAATACTACATTATCAAAAGCACTATCTCTAAGGCTCAGTACTATCTACAGTGTGATTTCCAGTCCAGTTCCATATAAATATTTAAAGCAGAAAAAGAACACTTACAGACTTGGTGCCAGGGATTCAGTGTGCCACTACCTTATTAGTCCATTTAAAATTTTTTTTAAAATACGCATGTTTTCGTTTACCGAAAATAAAAAGATTTGATTTGAAAACACTTTTATTTTAAAACTATTGATTTAACCCCGTTTAACAATAGAAAAACTTTGAACATCTTCGAAAACTTAGAGAAAAAACCCTTTTTTATTTTTTTATTTTGAAAAGACTTTCGGACCCGATCCACAGTCGAGTTGTTGCAACCAGGCTCTGAAACCACTAAATGTAACACCCCAAACCCGGCCTAGACGTTATGACAGGATCTGATGCGCCACATCGAAGCGTTCAAAATATTCCGTATTACTTAGTTTGGAAAACTTGGTGTTGTAAAAGACACTTTTAAAAGTAGGTTAAAGTGAATGGAAGCTGTACACCAGGTAGGAAACCAGGAAGAAGAGGAGGTGAGTCCGTCGGACTGCTTAAGCACCAAGCTCCCTTCGGATCCAATCCTAGACATGCACACCGCCATTGCCACACTCTAACATCTCGTATAATTTTGAGAAAACCGTTTGGTTATGTCCATCATAAGAAAATGATTAAAGGTTGAAAACGTTTGCTTAGCGGAATTCTTACTTGTATTCGTGTTATTTTGAAATCACTTAATGTTTTTGAAAACGCGTCCTAGAGCTAATCCATCTCGTTAGTTATCATAGTTCAGTTTTATCATAATAGAATTAAATAATAAAGAAATAAACCAAACCATAAAGATAATTAAGCGGCCTTATTACATTTAAAAACCCAAAACCATAAACAAAAATATGGGAAAATCTAGTTCACCAGAAGAAAATGAATTTGCAGAAAAAGTGTGGCCACTCCGAATCCCGCCCAGCTCCAAGTCCACCAACTAGGGCTCACCTGCAAGGATGGAAGAAAAAGGGGTGAGTTTGGGAAAACTCAGTGTATACAGAAACCCATCCAAAGCCCAAATCAGCTCGAGCCCATTGGGCCTAAGCCCTATTCAGATCACAGTACACAGTTGACCGAAGCCCTTTTCAGAATACAGTAGCAAGGCCTTAGCCCCTTTTTACATAACAGTGTGGCCCATAGGCCCAGTTCAGTAACATAGGTAACAATAGTAGTAATGCATGCAAACCCATCTGGGGAGACTACTCAACCCACTAACCGCTACACTGCCCCCGTACCAGCCCTACACTCCATGTGGGGAATATCTCAACCCACCCAGCCCTACACTCCACAGTTGCAGCAACGCTGCTCAAATATCAATAAGTTGAGGCAAAGCCTCCAGTACGTGGATGAACCACTTTCAATACTTCCTCCATCAATACCCCAATCCCATGCAACAGATATTAATAACAGCATATCATGTAAAAAACAGTATTAATCAATCATGCAGTTTAACCAATTTAAACCCTAGGGGTATATCAGTAATTTTACTCCTTAGGGGTAATTCACGTAACTTAGCAACTACACAAGCTACTTCAGCAATTTTCAACAGTTTTATGCAGTTTGGTTCGACCATTTAACTAATAGGCTAATTTGCCCATCTCTTACCCATATTGGCCCGTAAGCCCGTTGGGCCCAGTTTTGGCCCATCAAGGCCCTCTTTTTCCGAAATACGTTAAGACGTCATACAAATTTACTTACCACCTTGCGATGCTAGATCTAACATTTACTCTACGTCTTGAGAGCATTCGCATACTCACAAGCCCATGAAATGTCGAAAATTTTGGCATTTCGGCTTTTGCCGAATTGAACTAAGAAAGGGTGTCCGGTACACACCTGATTCGCGACGACTGCTACTGAGATCTCTTCTGATGACCTACAATTGATTAGCATAGTTCTTATTTACAAACCAAAATCACTAAACCCCAAAGCTTACTCATCCAAGCTCAAACCATGTCCCTAATAGCCTTTAAAACCTTACCTTTTTGCCAAAATCGATAGCTAGCTCCGAATTCGATTGCTCCAACAACCCACGCCTTCAATCGAACACTTAAGAAGACACTAATCATTGACAAAAAATGTCAGTTAAAAACCCTTAGAGCCACATGCCCAAATAGACAGCCTCCTTAGATTTTAGGGACTTCGGCTTTTCCTAACTTTGTAAAATAGAACCAGATCGGAGATGATGAACACTTACCCCTTACTCCTTTTTGATCTCCATGCAATCTGGTGCAGATTTATCTTTCAAACAACGGTAGAACTCGACTCCCAGAGTTTTAAAGTTTCGACTATAAGCCCCCAAATCTTGGTTTTTCGGCTTTTGGGTGATGAAGGAGATGACAATGTGGGGCTATAACCTTGATGTAGAATTGCCGACAGGTATCTAGGGTTTAGAAAATATGATTGTTGTTCATTAGGCACAAAAATATCGAAGGATTTGGCTTGGAAGAAATTGGCACAACTAATGTATTTTTCGAGGTTTCGGCTTTTGTGGTTTTGGCACAAGTGTTGATGAACAGTAGGTTTGAAGAACGGTTTTGAAGAAGAAAAATGAAGAAAGAAGAATAGAGAGAATGGTGGTTTCGGCTAGAGAGGAAAAAGAGAGAAAAGAACAACCCTAAGGTGTTTAAGCAGAAGAAAACGACACCACTCAATACCCTAAGTGCTGAAATACTAACCTAATACCCCTCTGCCGAAATCCCCTTTCTAATTCCCCTAATTCGGCCAACTCTTAGCCTCTCTCCAAATCCCTTAAATCTCTCCCCTTATCACTCCTTAATCCAAGTGTTTGGATAGATTCAAACTCTCCTTTAGCAGACTCCACCTGGACTCCAACACTACCCCTCCTGCACTTAAAAATAAATGCATCTATTTGTCAACACAGGGAATCGATCCCATGCCTTCCCCAATGCTCCACACGCCACCTTTTAGGAGCCTAGTGGCGTCACCCTTGCCACTTTACTAAGGCTCTTTTTGTGATGCAATTTACCCATAACTCTATACAAGGGCCATCTAGCCAGAACCCCTAACTCCTAAGTCCAAAAATTCAAAAATTCAACTGGGTTTTGGCCAACACATGGGCCTTCTATAAGCCCATTTACCTACTCAAAATATTAATTTCACATCCAAATACAAAATTTTAAAATCTTTACAAAATATTGAAAGCCGCGAATAAATCCGAAAATCAGGATGTTACATTTCGTCCACACAGGCAGAGACACGGGCTTGTGTCTCAGCCGTGTGTGACACACGGCCTAGCCCACAGGTGTGTGAATTGGCCGTGTGTCCCCTACATCTTTAAAATTTCAAAATAGAATGCTCAAAATTGATCACACTGCCGGCTACACAGGCATGTGACTTGTCCATGTGACCTCTACATTTACACATGGCCTAGCACACGGGCATGTGACTTGGCCGTGTAACCCAAGTCAAAGAGTTACACGGGTACTAACACGGGTTGGGACACAGTCGTGTGCCCTATTTAAAATGCACACATGGCCTGTGACACGGCTGTGTCTATTAGCCGTGTGAGCCACATGTCCTGATCACACGGGCGTATGTACCCTACACCTTGGAAAACAAATTAAAATTTTGCAAAAAATTCTCTGAGTACCCGGATTAGTCCTGAATTATTTCTATTGCATATTTTGGGCCTCGAAGGCTTATATAATGGACAATATCATTGTTTATGATTGATTTCTGATATAAATGAGAAATGATATGAAATGTTTGTAACATCCTGATTTTGGGCCTAGTCAGAACAGTGGTTTCGGGACCACAAATTTGATGAGGAAATTTTTTTTATTATATTTTTATTGTCTACAATTTCACGGAATGATTTCATGAAAATTTCGTTCAAAAATTTTGACGTTTGGGAACTCAATTTAGTCAGAAGGACTAAATTGCAAAAAGTACTAAAGTTGAGTTCTACATGCTAGAGGTGTCCAATTGTTATGAAGTTTTAAATTGGAGGTCCCTATATGGTAATTAGACCATTGGTTAATTTGGTGGACAAAAATGGACATGGCTAGGCATGTTTCCAAAGTTTTTCATTAAGGGCATTTTGGTCATTTAGTTATTAAAATGAATTAAAAACAAAATTAAAAGCCACTTTTTGTCCATCTTCAACCTCTTGGCAAAAAATTGCATGGAAAAACCATGTCTAGGGTTTTTCAAGCTTCCAATCTTGATTGTAAGTCGTTCTAGCCCCGTTTTTAATGATTTTTACGTTTTTGCAATCCCCGTAACAATATTTATCTATTTCTACCACTAATTTGAGCTAGGGTGTAACACCCTAAACCTGGCCCAGACGTTATGGCCGAATCTAAAGTGCCACATTGGAGTTGAAAACCCACATTCTGTTTTGGTGTTTTAAAAACCATATATGATGTTGAGTTAACAAAGTGTATGGAAGCTGGGCACCCGGTAGGTATCCGAGACAGAGGAGGTGAGCCATGAAAGCTGCTTAAGTACCAAGCTCTTTGATTGGATCCAATCCTAGACATGCCCACAACCATAGCCACACTTTGTTATATCGAGTTTAAATTTGTTTAAGTGGACTTCTTTGATAAATCGATTAATCGTGGCGTTGAGCTATTTTGAAAACAAGTATCGTTTTGAAAACACGCCCTAAGTCTAGCCCATTTAAGTAATTATCAACCAGGTTTAAACTTATTAAAATTAAAATAATCCCAAAAAGAAATAAAAGGAAAGTTAAAATGGCCTTATTACAACCCAAAAATAAGTAATAATTAAAGGAAATTTAATGGAAACCAACGCTTATTTAAAAGTCCAAAGGCAATCACCGTGGCCACTCTGAATCCCCTCCGGCATAAGTCCCCACATCAAGACTCACCTGCAAGTCCCCACATCAAGACTCACCTACAAGGTTAAGGAAAGGGGGGTGAGTTTGGAAACTCAGTGTACAACAAGCCCCTTTTAGAGCCCAAAATAATAATAGCCCGTTGGGCCTAAGCCCAAACCCAATCTCAACATGTACTGGGCCGTAGCCCTTTTCATATTTCATATTTCATAACACTGGGCCGAAGCCTTTACTGTAAACGGTATGGCCCACAGGACCATTTCAATATCACATGTAATGTCAATGAGAGAATGCAAGCCCATTTGGGGAGACTACTCCACCCACCATCCGCTACTCTCCACCCGTACCAACCAACACGCCATGTGGGGATTAACTCGACCCACCCCGCCATAACTCTCCACTGCCAGCATAGCTGCTTTATCATATAACTGGAGGCCTAGCCTCTTTTAATAACTGGGGCAAAGCCCTTTTAATAACTGGGGCATAAGCCTTTTTAATAACTGGGGCATAAGCCCTTTATCGTAACTGGGGCATAAGCCCTTTTAATAACTGGGGCATAAGCCCATTATCGTAACTGGGGCATAAGCCCTTTATCATAACTGGGGCATAAGCCCTTCTACACTTCCTCCATCCATATAAAAACCCAACCCAATGCATTTATGAATACATCATGTGCATATCATACATATCATGTGCATATCATACATGTCATGTGCACATCATACATACCATGTTTATCAAAATCCCATGCATTAAATTCATATTTAAACCCTAGGGGTATAATGGTCATTTTTACCTAGGGGCAAAACGATCATTTTCATATTATAAGGGTAATTCTATAATTTTACCAAATATCAGGGTTTCCATGTTCATTAACGGTTACTAACAATTCATGGGTGCAAACAGTGTTTCTGGCCCATTTTTAGCGAAATTGAGTTATTGGGCCTAAAACTCTTAGTGGGCCCTACTTAGCCAATTTCGTCATCTAGCCCCATTTAGCCTATATTCCATGACGGTTTTATCAGTCTCGATGCGCAATTTAACCAGTTTTCATATTCTACCAATTTTACCCAAATGGGCCCGAAAGCCCAATGGGCCCCTCGAGGTCCCTCGAGGCCCAACTTACTGAGAACGCCAAAAATCACATTCTTACCGTTTCCATTGTTCTTGATCATCATCTCATCAATTCTAACTAACTAGTGAGCTTTCGCTTGCTCACAAGTCCTCGAAATGCCAGAATTTTGGCATTTCGGCTTTTCGGCATTTATCGGTTTAAGCTATGAAAAAGGGTGCGTTACACACCTGTTTGGCGATATTCCTCGACGAGATCTCCTACATGATTTTTCCTATATTCCACCGTTAATAAATCAGCTTCCATTAATTGACCCAAAACAAGAACCATCTTATATTAGTACTTACACATTCGGCTACCACCCAAAATGGCCTTAAGAACCTTACCTTGCCGATATTGATTGACTAGATCTAGCCACTCCGGAGATCCAAGCTGATTCAAGTCGACACTACGCCTTGCTACTCCTCCACTATAGAAATCATAAAAATATTAAAAAAAGAACCCCCAAAAACCTATACCCATATTCAGCCACCTCCCTAAATTATAGGGTTTCGGCTTTTGCCAACAGTTACTCTAGGAGTCATTTAGAGTTTGAGCACTTACCACAGTCTTTCTTCTCTTGAACCCGTACGCCTAAAAGGTAAAGGAATTGAACGCCAACAATTGAAATGGAAAGAAAAGGTTGCTGGTCACAAAGAATCGGTACCCCCTATCTTCATTGATTTAAGCTTTTGCGGTATTTCGGTAGAAGTAGAGATAAGGGAAAGAAACAATGGTGAATGGAGGGAAATAGTGGGCTGGTTTGAAAGAAGGAGAAGGAAGAAAAGATGGAAGAAGAGATGGTAGATTCGGCTGCAAAAGAAAAAGAGAGAAAAAGACTAATCCTCCAGGGAAAAAACGGCACAAAAATACCTAAGTGCCGAAAATCCCTAACTAAACCTCTCTGCCGAAATTCCCCCCTTCAGTCTCCCTTATTCGGCCAACTCTATCTTCATATCAAATCCCTAAAATCTCTCCCCTTATCCCTCCTTAATCTATGCATTTGACTGATTCAAATTCTCCTCTAAAGTGTTCCATTAAGCTAAAACTCTTGTATGCACAAAGCATAAAAATTAGCATTATTTTTGCCATCACAGGGAATCGATCCCAGGTCTTCCCCTATGCTCCACACGCCACCTTTTTAGGAGCTTAGTGGCATCACCCTTGCCACTTTACTAACTCTCTTTTTGTGATGCATTTTACCCACAACTTTATATAAAGGCACCTAGCCAGAACCCCTAACTCCTAAGTCCAAAATTTAAAAATTCCCCCGGGTTTTGGCCATCTCATGGGCCTTCCATAAGCCCATTTACATACCCAAATTATGAATTCCATAATCACTTACAAAATTTTAGAAACTTACTTAAAATATCAAGAATCGCGAAAAACTCGAAAATCAGGAAGTTACAACTTACCCTCCTTAAAGAAATTTCGGCCTCGAAATTTACCTGATCCAAACAGTTGAGGTTATTGCTGACGCATTGCCTCTTCGGTCTCCCAAGTAGCTTCTTCCTTGCCATGGTTCCTCCAAAGTACCTTCACTAATGGGACTGACCTCATTCTCAACACCTTGACATCGCGATCAAGTATTTGCACAGGTTCCTCTTCAAAGGTCAAATCCGACCGTACTTCGATTTATGCAACTGGCACGATATGAGTTGGGTCAGAACGATATCGCCTTAGCATGGACACATAGAAAACATCGTGAATACGATCCAGTTCTGGAGGTAACTCTAGCTGATAAGCCACCGGCCCTATCCGCTTAATGATTCGATAAGGCCCAATAAACAGTGGGCTCAACTTATCCTTCTTACCAAATCTCAATATCTTCTTCCAAGGCGAAACTTTCAAAAAGACCTTGTCCCCTACCGCATATTCAATATCCTTACGCTTCAGGTCAGCATAAGACTTTTGTCGATCTGCCGCCTCCTTTAACCGATTCCTGATCCTTAATCTTGTATTCAGTATCTGCTACCAACTCTGGTCTACGTATTTTCCTTTCCCCCAATTCTGCCCAACAAGTAGGCGAACGACACCTTCGCCCATATAGTGCCTCATATGGAGCCATTTGAATACTTGCTTGGTAACTGTTGTTATACGAAAACTCTGCCAATGGCAAATGGTCCTCCCAGCTGCCTCTAAACTCAATAGCACAACCCCTCAACATATCCTCTAAAATCTGAATAACCCTCTCTGACTGCCGATCCGACTGAGGGTGAAAAGCCGTACTGAAATCCAATCGCGTTCCTAATGCCTCATGCAACTTCTGCCAAAAACGAGATGTAAACCTTGGGTCTCGGTCCGAAATTATCGATGCTGGCACACCATGCAACCGTACTATTTTCGCCACATACAATTTGGCCAACTTCTGAAGTGAGTAATCGGTTCGGACAGGTATGAAATGAGTAGATTTCGTGAGTCTATCCACAATCACCCAAACCGAATCCTTCTTAGAAGGTGTCAACGACAACCAACTCACAAAGTCCATAGTTACCCTTTCCCACTTCCAAAGTGGTATTTTTACCGGCTGTAACAATCTCGAAGGCAGTTGATGCTCAGCCTTCACTTGTTGACATGTCAAACATCTCCCTACAAATTCGGTCACTTCTCGCTTAAGCCCAGGCTACCAATATTGCTCTCGTAAGTCTCGATACAACTTACTCCCTCCTGGATGCATAGCACAAGGTCCATTATGTGCCTCTTTCAAAATCATCAATCTCAAGTCGGAGTCTTCCGGCATACAAATTCTTCCTCGAAAACAAAGAACTCCCTCACTATTTACCCTAAAGTCCGGATTCTCCCCCTTCTCAACTTGTTGAAACCGAGAAACCAACGACTCATCCTCCAACTGTTGATTCTTAATCTGTTCTACCCAAGTCAGTCTTACTTGCAACTCCGCCAATAAACTTTCGTCGTCATACAAACTTAGACGAGCAAACATCGCCTTTAATTCTGCCACAGCCCTTCAACTTAGCGCATCAGCCACGACATTCGACTTACCTGGATGGTACTCAATCGAACAGTCATAGTCCTTTAACAACTCTATCCACCTTCGCTGCCTAAGATTTAGCTCCTTTTGAGTCAGCAAGTACTTAAGACTCTTGTGATCCGTATAGATGATGCATTTCTCCCCATACAGGTAATGCCTCTATATCTTAAGTGCAAAGATTACCGCTGCCAATTCCAAGTCATGCGTCGGGTAGTTCACCTCGTGCAGCTTAAGCTGTCGTGAAGCATAAGCGACCACTTTACCCTCTGGCATCAACACGCAGCCCAAACTTACATGTGATGCATCGCTGTACACAGTGAAATCCTTACCAGACTCTGGCTGAATCAACACTGGCGCTTCCGTCAAAACCTTCTTCAGCTTCTCAAAAGCCTCTTGCTGCTTATTTGTCCAAACAAAAGGTGCTCCCTTCCTTATAAGTTTCGTTAACGGTGCTGCCAACACAGAAAATCCTTCTACGAATCTTCGATAATAACTTGCCAACCCCAGAAAACTTCAGATCTCTGTTACCGACCTCGGTGGCTTCCATTCCAAATTACTTCAATTTTTCGAGGGTCCACCTTGATCCCCTCAGCAGACACAACATGCCCCAAGAAGGTAACTTCTTTCAGCCAAAACTCGCACTGACTAAACTTTGCATAAAGTTGCTTCTCCCTTAACACTTGCAGCACTACACGAAGATGCTCATCATGCTTCTCTTCCGTTTCCAAATACACCAAAATATCGTCAATAAAAACGACTACGAACCGATCCAAGTATGGCTGGAATACTCGATTCATCAAATCCATGAATGCTGCCAGTGCATTAGTCAACCCAAAAGGCATTACCAGAAACTCGTAATGACCATATCGAGTCCTGAACGTCGTCTTATAAATATCCACTTCTTTAACTCTTAATTGATGATATCCCGACTGAAGGTCGATCTTAGAAAATACCGAGGCTCCTTTTAATTGGTCGAACAGATCATCAATTCTTGGTAACGGATACTTATTCTTGATCGTCAGTTTATTCAACTGCCGACAGTTAATACACATTCGCATAGTCCCATCTTTCTTCTTTACGAACAGTACCGGTGGACCCCACGGGGAAACACTTGGTCTTATAAACCCTCTATCCAACAGTTCCTGAATCTAAGCCTTCAATTCCACCAATTTCTTTGGTGCCATCCTATAAGGCGCAATGGACACAGGAGCTATTCCAGGTAATAAGTCGATTCCAAACTCGACTTCTCTGCTCGGGGGTAATCTAGGAAGTTCATCTGGGAATACATCCTAAAATTCCTTAATACTCCTAACCGACTCCACCGTTATCTCCTCAAGTCTCGTTTGACTTACAAGGGCCAAGTACGCCTTACAACCTTTCTGAATCAACTTCTCGGCTCTTAAAGCCAAAACAACATTGGACAAATAATCCCTTCGTTCCCCTATGACCATTATCTCCTCATCTTCAGCAGTTCGTAGTACCATCCTGTTTGCAGCACAATCCAACGTCGCTTTGTGCTTAGCTAACTAGTCCATTCCCATTATAAGATCCAAATCCCCAAATGGCAGCTCCATCAAGTCTCCTTCAAAAATTTTATGTTGTGTCACTAACGGTACTGCCCTAAAAAGTTTATCTACCTTAACCGAATGTCCCAATGGGCTTATCACCGATACCCCACTCACAGTCTCCTTAGGAAGCACATCCAAAGCCCCAGATACATCACAAGCAACATACGAGTGAGTGGAACCCACATCAATCAAAGCAGTGTAAGGCATGCTATGAATGAAGAACGTACCAATTATAACATTAGGAGCGTCACCCTCCTCACGACGTCGTGCAGCATAAACCAACGCCGACTGTCGGGCTTCGGCATGTTCAGTACCTCTGCCAGGTGCCCCACGTCCTCGTCCATTACCATTGCCACCTCTACCTTGCCCACGACCCCTCTGTGGTGGTGGTCTTCCTCGCCGTGGTTGGACATCCCTTTGCTCTGCAGCTAGCTCCTGAGCTGTCCTCCGAGGACACTCTCTGAACTTATGCTCCCTAGACCCACATCGAAAACATGCTCCAGTTCGTTTCCAGCACTCCCCCATATGCACCTTACCACAGTCCCTACAAGCCTGCGGTCTATAAGTATTTACTGGAGCTGCTCGAACCGGTTCCTCCATCCTTGCTCTTTTAACATTTCGATTCGTGGCACTTGAGGGTCTAAAATCCCTCTTGAATCTGGGTCGATCCTTCTCACGATTCTGTCGCTCAATCAGCTTCACCTCCTCGGCTATCTTAGCCTTTTCTACCAATGCAGCAAAACCACGCTCCCTCTGTGGAGCTATCAATATCCTAAGCTCATCGCAGAGACCATCCTCAAATCGGACACTGCGCTCATATTCAGTTGCCACTATCCCACTAGCATATCAACTCAGCCTCAAAAATTCTGCCTCATACTCTGCTACAGTCTTATCACCCTGAGTCAGATTCAAGAATTCCTTCCGACGGGCATCCACATAGCTTGCTCCAACATACCTTCCTTTAAAAGTAGTTTTGAACAATTCCCAAGTTACTTGCTCAATTGGGGTACTCTCCCTTACGGTGATCCACCATCGGTATGCCTCGTCACGTAGCAGCGACACAGCTCCTTTCAGCTTTTTCTCCACTGAGCAGTCTAGATCGCCCATGATTCGTTCTGCTGCCTCTAGCCAATATTCTGCCACATTTGGGGCTACTCCAGATACACCCCTAAATACTTCTGCCCCGTTGGCCCAGATTCGCTCCGATATAGACCCCCTTATTCATTATCCCAGTACTAGCTCCAGCAACTCTTTCTAAAACCCTTAACATGGCTTGGGACAAAGCATCATCCCCCGCAGCCCGATCATAAGACCTAGTCTCCGTTGCTTGTGGCACAGATGGCTCCTCAGCTGGCCTATGCCCTGAGGATGAAGATTCAGCTTGCACCCTTCCGCGACCACGTCCGCAACCTCGTCCACGAACTCCACTTGTACTCATATCGACTTATCTGATTTACGAATTTTATGAAATTAGTATAATGTTCCACTGTTTATTAAGAAAATCTCTTATGGAAATATAGCAATTCAAGAATTGTTTTCGTATCGTCGTAGTCTAGCTACAGTCTCATTTCTACAATTTCACAGTTTTCCCCTATCTACAGTATCATAGTAGAGTCTCAGTACTATTCATAATATCATATCATTATCATATATCGTAGAGAAAATATACTTAGAGATTTGGTGCCGGGGATTCAGTGTGCCACTTCTTTCTCCAATCCAAAACTTGAAACCATGTTTTTGATCACCGAAAATAGAAATTTGAAAACTTTGATTTGAAAACACCCTTTATTTTGAACTCTTGATTTAACCCAGAAAAACTCGGACCATTTTAACATGTATACTCTGTAAAACATCTTTGAAAAGAATTTTCAAAAATCATTTCCAAAAATACCTTTCTTAAGCCTACGTTTTCGAAAAATTTTTGAACCCGATCCACAGCCAGTTGTTGCAACCTAGGCTTTGATACCACTAAATGTTACACCCCAAACCCGGCCCAGACGTTATGGCCGAATCTGAAGTGCCACATTGGAGTTGAAAACCCACGTTCCATTTTGGTGTTTTAAAAACCATATATTATGTTGAGTTAACAAAGTGTATGGAAGCTGGGCACCCGGTAGGTATCTGAGACAGAAGAGGTGAGCCTTGAAGGCTGCTTAAGTACCAAGCTCTTTGATTGGATCCAATCCTAGACATGCCCACAACCATAGCCACACTTTGTTATATCGAGTTTAAATTTGTTTAAGTGGACGTCTTTGATAAATCGATTAATCGTGGCGTTGAGCTATTTTGAAAACAAGTATCGTTTTGAAAACACGTCCTAAGTCTAGCCCATTTGAGTAATTATCAACCAGGTTTAAAGTTATTAAAATTAAAATAATCCTGAAAAGAAATAAAAGGAAAGTCAAAATGGCCTTATTACAACCCAAAAATAAGTAATAATTAAAGGAAATTTAATGGAAACCAACACTTATTTAAAAGTCCAAAGGCGATCACCGTGGCCACTTTGAATCCCCTCCGTCCCAAGTCCCCACATCAAGACTCACCTGCAAGATTAAGGAAAGGGGGTGAGTTTCGAAACTCAGTGTACAACAAGCCCCTTTCAGATCCCAAAACAATAACAGCCCGTTGGGCCTAAGCCCAAACCCAATCTCAACATGTACTGGGTCGTAGCCCTTTTCATATTTCATATTTCATAACACTGGGATGAAGCCTTTACTGTAAACGGTATGGCCCATAGGCCCATTTCAATATCACATGTAATGTCAATGAGAGAATGCAAGCCCATATGGGGAGACTACTCCACCCACCATCTGCTACACTCCACCCGTACCAACCAACACACCATGTGGGGATTAACTCGACCCACCCCGCCATAACTCTCCACTGCCAGCATAGCTGCTTTATCATATAACTGGAGGCCTAGCCTCTTTTAATAACTGGGGCAAAGCCCTTTTAATAACTGGGGCATAAGCCCTTTTATCGTAACTGGGGCATAAGCCCTTTATCATAATTGGGGCATAAGCCCTTTTACACTTCCTCCATCCATATAAAAACCCAACCCAATGCATTTATGAATACATCATGTGCATATCATACATATCATGTGCATATCATACATGTCATGTGCATATCATACATACCATGTTTATCAAAATCCCATGTATTAAATTCATATTTAAACCCTAGGGGTATAATGGTCATTTTTACCTAGGGGCAAAACGGTTATTTTCATATTATAAGTGTAATTCTGTAATTTTACCAAATATCAGGTTTTCCATGTTCATTAACGGTTACTAACAATTCATGGGTGCAAACAGTGATTCTGGCCCATTTTTAGCGAAATTGAGTTACTGGGCCTAAAACCCTTAGTGGGCCCTACTTAGCCGATTTCGTCATCTAGGCCCATTTAGCCTATATTCCATGACAGTTTTATCAGTCTCAATGCGCAATTTAACCACTTTTCATATTCTACCAATTTTACCCAAATGGGCCCGAAAGCCCAATGGGCCCCAGTTCAGCCCCTCGAGGCCCAACTTACTAAGAACGCCAAAAATCACATTCTTATCGTTTCCATTGTTCCCGATCATCATCTCATCGATTCTAACTAACTAGTGAGCGTTCGCTTGCTCACAAGTCCTTGAAATGCCAGAATTTCAGCATTTCAGCTTTTCGACATTTATCGTTTTAAGCTATGAAAAAGGGTGCGTTACACACCTGTTTGGCGATATTCCTCGACGAGATCTCCTACACGATTTCTCCTATATTCCATCATTAATAAATCAGCTTCCATTAATTGACCCAAAACAAGAACCATCTTATATTAGTACTTACACATTCGGCCACCACCCAAAATTGCCTTAAGAACTTTACCTTCCCGATATTGATTGACTAGATCTAGCCACTCCGAAGATCCAAGCTGGTTCAAGTCGACACTATGCCTTGCTACTCCTCCACTATATAAATCATAAAAATATTAAAAGAAGAACCCCCAAAAACCTATACCCATATTCAGCCACCTCCCTAAATTATAGGGTTTCGGCTTTTGCCAACAGTTACTCTAGGAGTCATTTAGAGTTTGAGCACTTACCACAGTCTTTCTTCTCTTGAACCCGTATGCCTAAAAGGTAAAGGAATTGAACGCCAACAATTGAAAAGGAAAGAAAAGGTTGCTGGTCACAAAGAATTGGCACCCCCTATCTTCACTGATTTCGGCTTTTGCGGTATTTCGACAGAAGTAGAGATAAGGGAAAGAAACAATGGTGAACGGAGGGAAATAGTGGGCTAGTTTGAAAGAAAGAGAAGGAAGAAAATATGGAAGAAGAGATGGTAGATTCGGCTGCAAAAGAAAAAGAGAGAAAAAGACTAATCCTCTAGGGAAAAAACGGCACAAAAATACCTAAGTGCCGAAAATCCCTAACTAAACCTCTCTGCCAAAATTCCCCCCTTCAGTCTCCCTTATTCTGCCAACTCTATCTTCATATCAAATCCCTAAAATCTCTCCCCTTATCCCTCCTTAATCTATGCATTTGACTGATTCAAATTCTCCTCTAAAGAGTTCCATTCAGCTAAAACTCTTGTATGCACAAAGCATAAAAATTAGCATTATTTTTGCCATCACAGGGAATCGATCCCAGGTCTTCCCCTATGCTCCACACACCATATTTTTAGGAGCTTAGTGGCGTCACCCTTGCCACTTTACTAACGCTCTTTTTCTGATGTATTTTACCCACAACTTTATATAAAGGCACCTAGCCAGAACCCCTAACTCCTAAGTCCAAAATTTAAAAATTCCCCCAGGTTTTGGCCATCTCATGGGCCTTCCATAAGCCCATTTACATACCCAAATTATGAATTCCATAATCACATACCAAATTTTAGAAACTTACTTAAAATATCAAGAATCGCGAAAAACTCGAAAATCAGGATGTTACATAGGGTTGAAGTTTAAAAATTGACCCTTGTGTGACATGCATGCATTTTGATGTATAAAGGTAGAAAATGAGTGTTGGGTGTTAAATAAATGACTTTTATTAAGCGATTTTCGATGAAAATGTCCGAAAGGACCATTTTGTAAAAGTTGTAAAAGTGGTATAAAAAGGTATTTTGATGAGAATTATAGTTTTCTATAGTTATTAAAATGGTTCGTCTAGGCCTATAAAGTGAGAAAATAGAATAAAAATCACTTTACGAGCCTATGGGTAAAAGTGTAATTTTGACAAAGTTTAGGGGCAAAAATGTAATTTTTCCAAAATATGGTTTTTGAATCACATTAAATAATGTGACTAATAATTAGAGTAAATGTGATATTATAGATCAAGGAAAATGAGGATTGGACCAAGATCGGGTGAAAAATGGAAAATCGACTGTTAGGTTCCTTTTTGCTATTTTGGTCCCGAGGTAAGTTCGTATGGTAATAACAATGCAATATCATGCTTGAATTATAATTATCTATTATTATGGCATAAAATGTATGATTTAATATATTAGAAGAATTTATGGATGATGAATATGATGTGGAAAATGTGATGAATGTTAAATTACTATTACATGAGTTGTGTGAATTGCTATACGATTGTACCCGACGAGATTTCGACAAGTAAGTTCATGTGATTAAATAAGCATGATGTTCATGTTATTGTTGTTACACTTGAAATCTATTCTGCTATAGTTGTATTTATTTATATGTTAATGATATTGTGTATAGGAACCTGATGTACCCATCAAGTAATCTATAGCTCAAATGTTGATAACATGTGATTGGATTATTAAATATAATGAAAATTTGATGAAACATGATATTTCTTTGAAATGAGTAAGTTTGTATGTAAATAATATATCGATTCTTTTTTTTTATGTTATTATCTTTTGTTATTATATGAGATGTAGTTGCCTATAGAATGATCATTTGATGTAAATTACGAATCGAAATTGACTAAGAATGAATTAATAAAATGTTGAAAAGTGAAGAATTTCCCTTAGAAAAGATACGAATGACCCGCTGTGAGAACACATGTGTAGTACTATGTGCAGGCTACTATGTGTTTCAGACGATTTTAGGTCACTTGTGTAGTACTAAGTGTAGGCTACTACGTGTACCAAATTGTTAGGTCGCATGTGTAGTACTAACTGAAGGCTACTATTTGTACCCGATAGCTTCGGTTACGTGTCTAGTATTAAGTGCAGGCTATTACGTGTATCAGATGGTTAGATCATGTGTGTAGTACTAAGTGTAGGCTACTACATGTAACAGATTGTTAGGTCGCATGTGTAGTACTAAGTGCAGGCTACTATGCGTACCAGAGAGCTTCGGTTACAAGGGTGGTAAGATGTACAGGCCACCGGGTATCTGTTATTATTCCGATGAGTTCAACGGGAAATTTACTAAATGAAAATACATATGAACATGACTATGTAATGAATAAGTGAAGGTTTTTGTGTGTAAACTTATGAGCAATGTGCTCGATATGTGATCGAACTTTGGTAAGATTGATATGGAGTAAGTGTTATAATGAAAGTTACTACAAAGAAAACATGAAATAGTGAAATTTAGTAACAAAATAGTTTTGGATAGCAGCAGTTGTGTGACTTTGAAAAATCACCAAAAATGGTGGAAATCGAATTATAAGTTGAATAAGATATGAAATAAAATCTTATTGAGTCTATTTTCATATAAATGAAACAGTGTAAGCAAAGAATTTCATATTATGAGATATTTGAATTTTTGTGAGACAGAGTCAGAATAATTTCGGAATCCCTTGTTTTGATTTGGAAAAATCATTAAAAATTGTAAAAAAAAATAATTATGGGTTATAATTTATATGCTTAAAATCCTTAATAAGTCTATTTTCGAAAGAAACCAACAGAAACTTTATCCAAATCTTGTACGAAGAGATAATTAATTTTTAGTGCAGAGGGGTTGGAATTGTTGAACAGCGAAGTAAGGGAGATTTTGAATAATAAACTATACTTATTGGCTGGACCAAAAATTCTAAAAATTTTATGGTAAGAAGATAAGTGAGTCTAGTTTCAAAAAAAATTAACGGATCTTAATTTTGAGTTTCGTAGCTTCGGATATAAATACTTTAATCACTGTGACTCAAGAAAACAACTTGACTGGACTTTGAATAAATAGAAAGAATTTGAAAATAGCATGTTAATACATTGCTTATTATTTTTCATGCGAGCTTACTAAGCGTAAAGCTTACTCCCTCCTTTCCATTCCTTAGTGTTCTCAGGTTGGCTCGGGGTTGGAGATCGTCGGAGGCAGCATCACACTATCAAGCCAATACCTTTGGAGTATTTATACATAAGTTAGAAATATCAAGTGAATGGCATGTATAGGGACCTAGTTTTATAACATGTGTTATTATAAATTGGCCAAATGTATCGGCCTATATTGAGCTATTGATTACGACTTGGAAATCTAGATATTCATGTTGTGTCTAATAATTGTGATGTGAATATGCCTGTTTGCTATGCGTGGTTGGTAATATGTCATGTGTGTTGAATGCATGTTTTATGACCAATCGAGGTGGCCATGACCATGAATTAAATGTGTAATGTGGAAATAAAATGATAATGCCTTGAACATGGACGTTTGATGGATAGTTTGGTAACCATGGTACAATGGTATAAAGTGAGAAATAGTAATAATGTTAAATTGAATATGGAATTGGTGTAGAATGTCTTACTCAAGCATAATGTTTTATGGATGTGAAATGCAGACACTATATAAATTTATGACTTGGCTAGAAGGTTAGCTTGATGATAAGTTGGAATTAAATAGACATGAAGATAACTATGGTATAAAGGTATAAGTGGTAAGGTATTTGATAAAGCTAAATGAATAAGATATGGTGTGTCTAGACTTGATTTAATGTGAGAATGTGTAACATATGTATGTTGATAAGTAAATGAAATGTCTGCATCATAATTGAGGATGTTGAATGCTTCTGGATCCATGTTTGTGTGTGTGCATGTAAAGGGTGGCAAAAAGGCTTGGAAAATAGCCTATGTGCTGGCCACACGGGCGGAGACACGGCCGTGTATCTCAGCCGTATGGAAGACACAGTCTAGCATACGGGCATGTGACTTGGTCGTGTGACCCTTATTTGTTTGCTGATGTCATAAACAGAGAGTTACACAGGCTGAGGACATAGGCATGTCCAGAGCCACATAGGCGTGTGAGACCACACGGCCTACACACACGAGCGTGTGACTCTCCAAAACATGAAAAATTTTCTAAGTGATATAAAAATTTTGAAGGTTATCGATTTATTCCCGAACCCCTTCTAAAGTATGACTTGAGTTTCGTAGACCCAAATAAGGGACTATGTACATATGATTGAATATTTCGAAATATGAATGAAATTTTATGGCCGCGTTTGCATGATTGATTGCATTTAAGTCCAATAATGCCTCGTATCATGTCCCGACGTTGGACATGGGTAGGGGTGTTACATTTAGTGTTATTAGAGCTATGGTTTAGTCAGTTCTTGGACTAACCTAGTACATGTATTAGAGTCTAGCTATACATGCCACATATCTATGATAGTGTGATGTCTCCCGACGCATATAAGAGTTGTTTTGTTTAGACAAAGGTACCCTCCAACCGAGCTATATCCGACCATATTGATTGTGGTAATGAGGTATTTGAGTAAAGTACAGTCATGATGAGTTGAAAATTGGAAAGGTACGAATGAGATTCATAATATCCTGTTACGGATAAAAAGTCATTGTCCCATTTGAATATTAAAATTTGATGGATTGCAATGAATTATTGAAATGAGATAAAGCATTATATGGCATAATGAGCTTACCTGTGATTGATTGATAATTCCATGATGTATGTGACTGAATTGCTGGAGTAAATGCATGTGTTTAGATGACTTATCAAAAATATTAATGGGATGAATATTCATGTATATCTGTTTGGATGATTATGATTAGCAAGCTCGTATAGCTTGAGTAAATGTTTTAAATTGCTTGGACTGATTTATATGATTGTAATGATATGTCTAAATGATGGTGTATGAGGTAAAAGTGTAGATTGTGATAAACTTAACCATGTTGTTGGCCCTTGTATGATATCATGTGCATGACTTGTATGATTAAATGAATAGATAAGTAAAGTTATCCAAAAAACATGGAATGCATGCATAAGTAAACTTGTTAAAATGAGATGACCGGAAAGTGGGCGTAAATTCAATGTTAGTTTACTCGAAATGAATGACATGTTTGTGATGATGTTGCTATGATGATGAAAATTGTGTTACATGTATATGTATATGAGAGTCAAGTCAAAGGACCTACGACTCCCTTCCCCTTACCAAAGTGGTGTTTTATAATGGAATTTCTCGAGATTTGTGATGAATAAGTTTCCGGGTGAGAAACTAAAGAATTCAATGATAAAATGGTTATAAGCATGATTAGTGATTGAGAATGGTTTGATAAGGGTAGATAGAGTTAGAAAGATATCGGATTGACTAAAAGATTATTTAATTTTCGCAATATCACAGTTAGTAAAAAGGTTAACTTCGAAAATCGATCTATTCTAAAATGATGTCGGGAAATAATATTTGAAATATGAGATGTCCGCGTATGGTAATTATAGTGAGCAGATTATGACTGCCTCTTTTGAAATATAGTATGAGATCATTTGTCTGTGGAAGGGTTATTGAGACTATCTATAACACCCCAAACCCGGCCTAGACGTAATGGCCGAATCTGGCGTGTCACATCAAAGCGTCGTTCAAAAATTGAGTTGTCGTTAAAAGTTTATTTCTATAATTAAAACCTTTTGCTCGAGGTTAGCAAATCATCTCGACAAAAACGTTTACTTAATGTCTGTCATTGATACTTTAAGTTATTTCAAATCATGGAAGCTACTAAATTTTGAAATATAAAAACGTCTATTTTTAAGTGTTTTGGAAAATAGTTATTAATTTTTGAAAATTCGTGTTTAGCAGTTTTAAATAAGAAAATCAAAACCCCAACTAAAAATTTAATCCCTCAAAGGCCTTATTACAGAATTAAAACCCCAAAACATAAAATTCAAATAAAAAGTCTACAACAGAGCATCAGCGGTCATGTGGCCACCTCCGAATCTCTCGTGGCTCCAAATCACCTAAGGCTGGGGATTACCTGTACAGTTAATAAACGGGGTGAGTTTATGAAAACTCAGTGTGTAATCCCCTTCTAAATTAAAACAGTTAGTAAACAGACAGAATTCAGAATCAGTCTGGGCCAAAGCCCATTACAGTAATAGAACAATGAGTGTGGGCCTAAGCCCAGTACAATTTCACTTGGGTCTCAGCCCTTATCAGAATCAATTGGGCCTAGCCCATTCTCAATATCAGTAACAGTTGGGCCTAGCCCATTGACAGAATCAGATCGGCCTAAGCCCAATACAGAATCAATATCAAATGCAGATGTGCAGACAGATATCTAGCCCAGTCCAACCAATACACCACCCGTTCCAACCAACACACCATGTGGGGATAAAATCGACCCACCTAGCCAACACACCAAGCTTAGCACCGGTTGCGGCATTAAGTCAACAGAACGGCTCAATACAATAAACAGAATGGCTAAAGGCCGTAAATATTGCAGCAACGCTGCTAGTTAACAGAATGGCTATAAGCCATAAGTATTGTAGAAAGGCTGAAAGCCTTGTACAGAACGGCTACAAGCTGTACACTTCCTCCGTCAATAATAACCCAACCCCATGCAGTATGTCATGTCATAGATATTGTGTGTATGCAAAATCATACTCAGTACAATCATATAAGTAAATCATAAGCACATCAATCAAATGGAACATAAGAGCATAATCGTCATTCTACCATATAGGGGTATTACAGTCATTTTGCCCTACAGGGGCATTACGGTCATTTTTCAAATCGAGGGTATTTATGACCCATCAGCCCAAGTGGGCCTAAGGCCTATTACTCAGCCCAAGTGGGCCCACATGCTCGTGTGGCCCATTTAGCCCAATTCCAGTCACAACTATGCGAACACCATAGCCCAGCTCATAATTTGACACTTACCATGGATTTATCCGTGTGGGGCCTATGAGCCCATTTGGCCCATTCAGCCCATCGAGGCCCAAAAACAACCTGAGTCATGCGCGCAACATGATAAGTCTATCTACTTCCCGGTTAATAGCGAAATTTACCCACGCGGGCCCACGGGCCTATTGGGCCTATTTGGCCCATTATGGCCTATCGGGGCTCATAAATGCCCAAATCCATGAAAATGCATGTAGCGGCCTTTGCAGTCTATCTCCCATGATTTGTGGGCTCGATTTACCCCACGAGCAATCACACGCTTGCGAGGCCTCAAATGCAGAAGTTTTGGCTTTTCGGCTTTTTGGCTTTCGCCGATTTGCAATTCAATAGGGATGTGATTACACTCCTTTTTCGACTTTTCGATAGTAATGGTTTACAGTGTACAGTTACACACCTTTTTTGGCTTTTGACAGTACAAAATGGTGTAACCTCTTCGGCTTTTCAATGACTATCTATTACAGGGTACTGTTACACACCTATTTACGAAGCCGAGCAAACAGTCCACCTTGCCCAAGCCTTGAACGAACGTGTATGGCTTATTGCCTTTAGATCACTTGGCTAAAATCGTCCACACCTTTCTTACCAAAAATCTACATTACGAATACAAATCTTAATAATCGGGTTTGATCATAAATGTGGCCTAAACCCACAAATATTAGTCTTACAGAATCAAAGGCATATTTGGCCTAACCCAAAGGTAAGGTAGCGTTCTTACCTTATTCGATTAATGAGAAAAAGGGTTTGACGACTCGAGCAGCCCTTCCACTTCTTCACACCTCGAGAAACCTAGAGACCCAACAAACCACATATATTGAGGAAGGGATCAACCAAACAGCAATCGAAGAATAAGAATGAGGGCATTCAGCTTTAAGAAACAGAGTAAGAAAGAACAGTTTTGAACGAAAGGCAAAGAAATATGAACACCTACCCTTTTGTCAGAATCACTTGCAGATATCAAATTAATTGACCATCAGTAGAGTATAGAAGCAATCAGCTGAATACCAAATAGCAAAATGAGTGAAAAATAGTTAGAAGAAGGAAGCCTAACCGAAATCAAAGTGAAGAGTGCAGAAGAGAATAGAAAGAATTTATCAAATTGAATAGTAATGGGAATGCTATATTCGGCCAAGGTGCTAAGTGCCAAGGAAAGAAATGAAACTATAATAGTTTGGGGAGAGAAAGGTATATTCGGTCAAGTTGAGAAAGAAGGGGAAGGGAGAAAAGAGAATGGAGAGGAAACAGTATTCGGCTAGGTTGAGAGAAGAAGAGAAGAGAAAGAATCAGCCAACTATGAAGAGAGTCAAGAAGTGAGAGTATTTGGTCACAAAAAATAGGAAAATGAGGAAGAATAAACTTCAAATGGCCATAAAAAGGAAAACTAAGAGAAACCCCCAATAACTCCTAATGAAAATCGGCTCCAAAAATTACTAATACTCAACACGCGAAACTGAAAATAAGGATAAAAATGAGGATCATACCCCTAGCCGAATTCTCAAAGCTAGAGTTCCCATACAATTCTCTTATTTTCAAGCTTTCCTTGATTTCCTCCTAACAACCCAAATAATCTCCACAAATCCCTCCTCAAACTTCTCTATGACTAATTCAAATTCCACCTTGCAGAGTTTGAGTGAAACCTTGCAGAGTTTGAGTCAAACTCCACTACTCATGCAGCAAGGATGTAAAATAAATATCCCTTTACGTATCATGAGACTCAAACTCAAGCTCCATTGCAGTTTTAATCACACCACTGCCATTGGGCCACCCAGCACTCTTGTGTCAAATTTTAACCACAATTATTTAAAAGGTCTACAGGCTAAAATCCAGGTTCCTTTAAAAGAAAAACAAAAATAAATTGCAATAGCCAAGACTTGAATCTAAGCTCCCTAACAACCTTAATGACGCCACAACCACTAGACCACGTGCTTCCCTGTGTCATTTACTTAACACAATAATTTAAAAGGCCTACTTCCAAGCATCTAGGGTTTTATTCACTTAAAACCAAAATTTTTGCTAAAGCCCAGGTTTGAACCCAGGATTTCTCCAACACTTCTCAAGGCCATTAACCACCAAAGAAGACATTTAATTGTTTCATTTCCTTGCACAATTAAATACTTATATACAACCTCCTTACGGACCCATACTCAAGGCCCAATACCTCTAGGCCCAAATTCAGGGCGTTACACTATCTATTTTCTGATGAATTTTGATATCATGAGCATGTTTTCTGATCTTAAGGTTAGACAAAGACATTGTCAATTTGATTTGGGTTATGATCTACATGATTCTATCTTCTTTCTAGTATTCTGTTACATTTCGTCTGTTGGGAATTGATGTAAAATTGTAAATGGTGCTATGATTCTGTCTATACAAATTATTGCTCTTTATGATATATATATACACGATAAGTATATCGTTCTGGTCATATTCATTTTCAATGAGTTGGAATGATGTCTTTCTAGATTTCTTTTCTCTGAGGAACCATTGAGGTCTTTCATACTTTCTTATGAACTTTGTTCTCGGTCTTTCGAAACAGTATTGTGATTTAGATTTTTATATGCTGGATTTCTCTATATTGGGTTTCTTCATCTTGAGTTTCTGGTTATCTTTATCTCGTAACTTGCCGAGCATGGCTTATATCTAAAATATGATCTTCAGTTTGTGATATATATATATCAAGAATGACTATGTTTCTAATTTGATTATGGTAATTTGGTGATCTTAGTATTTGGATGTCTCTAAATTTCCGTATAAGGATTTAACATTGGCCAAGGCTTACGTAGTAAAATTTTCATCTTGTGAAATTAATGGCTTAATACATGATTGGAAAAGTTTGGACAGATGAGAACATTGTTAACCAAAGCCTTTGAACTGGTCTAGTCTGAGTTCAGCAAAGACTTCCTGATTTTCAGTGATGTATTGTTGTTTGAATGGTGATGTGTTTTAAGACAACAAGACAAGTGAGAGCTTAAAGTATCTGATGTCATAGAAAGACCTGAGTTTGCTATAGTGCAAATGAATTGGGAATTAAAAGATGATGAGATGGTTATTGTATGATCCTTGTGTAAGAATATTTGAAATGTTAATGGGGTTAAAGCCAATCATTAGGTTCTACCAGAGTTATCTCTGCCAATATTGATATTAGAATGGAAAATGAGAAAGGATTATCCTCAAGGCCCTATCAGGATCATCCCTGTTTTTGAAAGAGAAAAATGTCATGTAGCTTATTGTTAAATATTTGACAAGATATGTAAATCATGCTAGTATGTATTGAATTTTTGCTCATCAGGTTCGAGGAATTTCGTGTCGTTATGATTGATGGATTTCTTGGAATACTAGTCTCCACTAATCGGGTTGAGATTCGGGTTTCATATCGTGATTTCTTGGGAAAGCCAAAGGAGGCTTTGAAATGAAAGGTAATCGGGAGTTGAATTGACAAATAATCGGGCCGTGAGAAATTATAGAGAGTATAAGGTCGGGATGAACTGGCTAGTTTCACTATTCAAATTCAAAAAAGATTCAAGTATGAATGTATATGTAACATTATGGTATGGATCGGACTTTTGAATACATGAACTTTCTAATAGAGATTACGTTTCAGCGAAAGTGTTGTAAAGCGAAAACCACTCATGATTCTTGTACGTGGAATTTAAGAGATAGGTAGTAAAAGCTCAGCTTGAGTGAAAGTTCATTGACATTGATTATAGGATTGATGAAAATAATTGAAAAACCAAAACCACTTTTCTGGTAAGATTTTCGGGGACAAAAATCCCTAAAGGGGGGAGAAATGTAACATCCCAATTTTGGGCGTAATCAGAACAGTAGTTTCGGGACGACAAATTTGATAAGGAAAAATTTATTTTTATTATATTTTTATGGTCTAAAATTCCAAAAAATGATTTCATGAAAATTTTGTTTGAAAATTTTGACGTTTGGGCAATCAATTTAGTCAAAAGGACTAAATCGTAAAAAGTGCAAAAGTTGAGTTCTACATGCTAGAGGTGTCCAATTGTTATGAAATTTTAAATTTGACGTCCTTATATGGTAATTAGACCGTTGGTTAAGTTGGTGGAAAAAAATGGACATGGTTAGGCATGTTTCCAAAGTTTTTTATTAAGGCTATTTTGGTCATTTAGTTATTAAAATGAATTAAAAACAAATTTAAAAGCCAATTTTGTCCATCTTCAACCTCTTGGCCGAAAATTGCATGGATAAACCATGGATAGCGGTTTTCAAGCTTCCAAGCTCGATTGTAAGTCCGTTCTAGCCCCATTTTTAATGAGTTTTACATTTTTCCAATCCCCGTAACAAGATCTATCTATTTCTACCATTAATTTGAGCTAGGATTCATGTTTAAAACTTGACCCATGTGTGACATGCATGCATTTTGATGTATAATGGTAGAAAATGAGTGTTGGGTGTTAAATAAATGACTTTTACTAAGCGATTTTCGATGAAAACGTTCGAAATGACCATTTTGTAAAAATTGTAAAAGTGGTATAAAAAGGTGTTTTGATGAGAATTGTAGTTTTTTATAGTTATGAAAATGGTTAGTCTAGACCTATAGAGTGATAAAATAGAATAAAAATCACTTTCCGAGCCTAGGGGCAAAAGTGTAATTTTGTCAAAGTTTAGGGGCAAAAACATAATTTTTCCAAAATATGGTTTTTGGATCACATTAAATACTGTAACTAATAATTACAGTAAATGTGATATTATAGATCGGGTGAAAAATGGAAAATCGACTGTTAGGCTCCTTTTTGCTATTTTGGTCCCGAAGTAAGTTCGTATGGTAATAATAATGCAATATCATGCTTGAATTGTAATTATCTATTATTATGGCATGAAATTTATGATTTAATATATTAGAAGAATTTATGGATGATGAATATGATGTGGAAAATGTGATGAATGTTAAATTACTCTTACATGAGTTGTGTCAATTGCTATATGGTTGTACCCGACGAGATTTCAAAAAGTAAGTTCATGTGATTAAATAAGCATGATATTCATGTTATTGTTATTACACTTGAAATCTATTTTGCTATGGTTGTATTGATTTATATGTTAATGATATAGTGTATGGGAACTTGATGTACCCATAAAGTAATCGGTAGCTCAAATGTCGATAACATGTGATTGGATGATTAAATATAATGGAAATTTGATGAAACATGATATTTCTTTGAAACGAGTAAGTTTGCATGCAAATAATATATCGATTCTTTTTTTTATGATATTATCTTTTGTTATTATATGAAATGTAGCTGCCTATAGAATTATCATTTGATGTAAATTACAAATTGAAATTGACTAAGAATAAATTAGCAAAATGTTGAAAAGTGAAGAATTTCCCTGTTGGACCTTCGGAATAGAAAAGATACGAATGATCTGTTGTGAGAAAACATGTGCAGTACTATGTGCAGGCTACTATGTGTTTAAGATGGTTTTATGTCACGTGTGTAGTACTAAGTGCAGGCTACTACGTGTACCAGATTGTTAGGTCGCATGTGTAGTACTAAGTGCAAGCTACTATGCGTACCCGCTTCGATTATGTGTGTAGTACTAAGTGGAGGCTACTACGTGTATCAGATGGTTAGGTCACGTGTGTAGTACTAAGTGCAGGCTACTACGTGTACCAGATTGTTAGGTCGCACGTGTAGTACTAAGTGTAGGCTACTATACGTACCAGAGAGCTTTGGTTACAAGGGTGGTAATATGTACAGGCCACCGGGTATCTGTTATTATTCCGATGAGTTCAATGGGAAATTTCCTAAGTGAAAATACATATGAACATGATATGTAATGAATAAGTGAAGGTTCGTGTGTATAAACTTATAAGCAACGTGCTCGATATATGATCGAACTTTGGTAATATTGATATGGAGTAAGTGTTATAATGAAAGTTACTACAAAGAAAACATGAAAGAGTGAAATTTAGTAATAAAACAGTTTTGGACAGCAGCAGTTGTGTGGCTTTGAAAAATCACCAAAAATGGTGGAAATCGAATTATAAGTTGAATATAATTATAAGTTGAATAAGATATGAAATAAAATCTTATTAAGTCTATTTTCATATGAAGGAAACAGTGTAAGCAAAAGAATTTCGTATTATGAGATATTTGAATTTTTGTGAGACAGAGTCAAAATGATTTCGGAATCCCCTATTCCAATTTGGGAAACTCATTAAAAATTGTAAAAAAAAATTATGGGTTATAATTTATATGCTTAAAATCCTTAATGAGTCTATTTTTGAAAGAAACAAATAGGAACATTATCCAAATTTTGTACGAAGAGATAATTAATTTTTAGTGCAGAGGGGTCGGAACTGTTGAATAGTGAAACAGGGGAGACTTTGAATAATAAACTGTACTTATTGGCAGGATCAAAAATTCTAAACATTTTATGGTAAGAAGATATGTGAGTCTAGTTTTAGCTAAAATTAACGGATCTTATTTTGAGTTTCATAGCTTCGAATATAAATAATTTAATCACTGTGACTCGAGAAAACAGCTTGACTAGACTTTGAATAAATAGAAAGAATTTGAAAATAGCATGTTAATACATTGCTTATTACTTTTCATGTGAGCTTACTAAGCGTAAAGCTTACTACCTCCTTTCCATTCCTTAGTGTTCTCAGGTTGGCTCGAGGTTGGAGATCGTTGGAGGCAGCATCACACTATCAAGCCAATACCTTTAGAAAGCCAGAAATATCAAATGGGTGGCATGTATAGGGACCTAGTTTTATAACAAGTGTTATTATAATTTGGCCAAATGTATTGGCCTATATTGAGCTATTGATTACGACTTGTAAATCTAGCTATTCATGTTGTGTCTAATAATTGTGATGTGAATATGCTTGTTTGCCATGCATGGTTGGTAATATGTTGTGTGTGTTGAATGCATGTTTTATGACCAATCGAGGTGGTCATGACCATGAATTAAATGTGTAATGTAGAAATAAAATGATAATGCCTTGAACATGGACGTTTGATGGATAGTTTGGTAACCATGGTACAATGGTATAAAGTGAGAAATAGTAATAATGTTAAATTGAATATGGAATTGGTGTAGACTGTCTTAGTCAAGCATATTGTTTTATGCATGTGAAATGTAAACACTATATAAAGTTATGACTTGGCTAGAAGGTTATGCTTGATGATAAGTTGGAATTAAATAAACATGAAGATAACTATGGTATAAAGGTATAAGTGGTAAGGTATTTGATAAAGCCAAATGAATAAGATATGGTATGTCTAAACTTGATTTAATGTGAGAATGTGTAACATATGTATGTTGATAAGTAAATGAAATGTCAACATCATAATTGAGGATTTTGAATGCTTCTGGATCCATGTTTGTGTGTGTGCATGTAAAGGGTGACAAGAAGGCTTGGAAAATAGCCTATGTACTGGCCACACAGGCAGAGACACGGCCGTGTGTCTCAGCTATGTGGAAGACACAGTCTAGCACACGGGCGTGTGACTTGGCCGTCTAACCCTTATTTTTTTGCTGACATCATAAATAGAGAGTTACACGGGCTGAGGACACGGGCATGTCCAGAGCCACACGGCCTACCCACACGGGCGTGTGACTCTCTAAAACATGAAACATTTTCTAAGTGATGTAAAACTTTTGGAGGTTCTCAGTTTAGTCCCGAACCCCTTCTAAAGTATGATTTGAGTTTCGTAGACCCAAATAAGGGACTATGTACATATGATAGAATATTTCGAAATATGAATGAAATTTTATGGTCGGGTTTGCATGATTGATTGTGTTTAAGTCCAGTAATGCCTCGTATCCTATCCCGACTCGGACACTGGTAGGGGTGTTACAATGTTTATACTTGATTTGTAAACTCCAGTAATGCTCCGTAACCCTGTTCTAGTGACAAATATGGGTTAGGGGTGTTACAATACGACTACCTTCTTAGCTATATAGCCCTTTGCTACAGTGGAATGCCCCTAATTTTTATTTCTTTTATTACACACTCTTACTTAAACTCACATTTCTAATCAACAGCACAATGGAGCAAACAAAGTGGTGCTGACCTACTCAGAAATTCTAAGCATTGGACTGCCTACTGTCCCTTTATTTAAAAAATTTCGTGGCAATATAACTAATGTTTGGCTTCAAAAATCCCTAAGTTCATTAAAAGATACCTATTATATTCTAAAAAAATTGAAAATTAGGCCATCTCATTTTTAGGATCAATTTTCAAGAAACCTAAGTTAAATTCACCAAATCCACTATCACATATTCTAGGTATATCGAAAAATTTAAGTTCATCATCGAACATCATAAGTAAAGACTGTACTTCTCATTGATAAATAGTACCTTGATAGTTACATGGTAGTGGCAAAACAAATTAACTATACTAAAATGGTCATACATACTAAATATAAAGTGCACCCTAGATGCACAATACACCCCCAAACCTAAGAGATGCATTGTCCTCAATGCATGTACAAATATGTAGTAAGAAACAAAAAGATCGATATGCATAAAAAATTTCATGGAAAAGTAAATAAAATGCATGAGATAGGGAAAGAAAACTTCCCTGGCTTGGACTGGAGTGTAGGTACTTCATTCGACTCTACGAATGGATTTACGGGCACTCTATTTATCAATCTCTGTGAATTTTTAAAAAAAAAACTGTTCATTTATTCAAAAACAAAAGTACAAATGAAAACAACATGAAATAAAGACAAAACTAAAGTAAAGCAATTAAATAAAAGAAAATTTAAAATAAAAAAATTTGCTAACTTAAACGTCGTAGAGGTCAATGGATCGCTTGTCTCGTTCCACATGAGCACCCCAGTAGTGCTTCAAGTGTTGTCCATTATCTTTAAATATGACCCCTATTTTTGTGTCTCTAGCATCAATAGCTCCCTGAGGATATATGTGAGCTACCAAACAATGTTCATCAAAACTAAAAAGTCTATTTTTCTCAAGCAAAGTGCACAAGGGTTTAGATATCTTCAAAAAAATTTTAATGAATCTTTTATAAAATGCTGCATGTCTTAAAAAACTTCTAATACCCTTAACACTTTTGGGAGGTTCTTTTATAAAAGAGCACTCTGATAAATCCAATTATTCAAACTTCTCCTCCCATCTAACAACAAACTGCTTAAGTTCCTTAAAACTTACAGCATCACTCTGCTCAAGTAATTCTTTATCAATATTAGGATTGCTATGGCAAAATCTTATGAAATCTTCCACTATTTTTTTTCTCAATCCAATGGCACGACATTCTTCATTCTTATCAGCATATTTCAGGGCATTAAATACATTGAGCGTGATATGTTGATCATTCAGCATGGTTAGTTCACCTTTCTACACATAAATTAAAGTTCTATCTATCGCCAGAAAAGGTCTTCCAAGAATAATTGGCAAGTCATGGTCAGCTTCACATTCTAGAATAAGGAAATCCGCAGGAAAATAAATTTATCTACCCTTACCAATAAGTCTTTAATTTTACCTTTCAGATGCGCGTAGGATCGAACGGCCAGTTGCAATGTAATAGTAGTAGGTATTGCTTTCCCAATTCCTAGCTTCCTTAAAATAGACATAGGCATTAGATTTACATTCACTCCTAAATCATATAATGCCTTACCAACATAATGTTTTCCAATGAAACATGGGATAGTGAAACCCCTTAGGTCCTTCAACTTTGGAGGTAGTTTGTTCATCAACATTATTATGCACCCTTCAGTGAGAGCAACAGTGTCAAAATCTCCCAATTTGCACTTCTTTGACAATATGTCTTTCATAAATTTCGCATAGTTGGGCATCTACTCCAAAGCTTCTACCAGTGGTATATTGATATGGAGTTGTTTAAGGACATCCAGAAATCTTTTGAACTGGGCCTCTTGTTTACAATTATGGAATTGCTAAGGAAAAGGTAGAGGTGGTCATCCTTCAGGTTGCTGATACTATTTTGCTGTGGCATTTTTGTTCGCAGCCTGATCTAGTTCTATCACATCATTCTTCTACTTACCCTTTTTAAATGCAGTATGTATTTTAGATGGCTCTAGAATCTTTACCTGGTTATGTTTTTAGTCGTCCTCTTCTACCATGGAATTTTGAACAAAATCATCTAATTGAGTCCCGCTTCTGAGAGTAATGGCCTTATGCTACTTCTTTCATTGTGTTCTCAATTTTTTTTATATCACTTGGTAATGCTCCTTATGACTTTGAATTTAAAGCATTCGCTATTTGCCCCCACTTGATTCTCAAGAGCTTGGAGAGATGTAGCTTGACTCTGAATTACAACATTATTCCTGACCATTTATTCTTTCAAGAAATCTTCAATGGAAGTAGAAGATGATGCTTGACCTTGTTGAACATTTTACCTCAGTATAGGATGATTATAACTAGGTGGTGCATTATTGACATTCTGTCTTGCAGCATTGTTAAAATTCCCTATACCTTGATTATTCCAACTAAAGTTTGGATGTTGCTTGAACCCTGGATTGTAAGTGTTGCAATATGGTTTATTATTCATGTAGTATGCAGATGTTGGGTTTGATGGGCATTCGCCAAACAAATGGAATTCACCACAATAAACACACAATAGCTCGACTGTTTTTTATCTCTTAGACTATAGTGGGATTTTTCATTGTTTTAATCATATTAGCTAAAGAAGATACTTGGGGTGTCAACGAAGTGATTACAAGCTCTATGGTACCAGCAGTTCTCTTACCTGTCCTAAGATCTCGTATGCCATAAACATGTCAAAAAAGTCGATACTATAAATTAAACGGATTTGTTCGAATTTAAAGTTTGATATGTTAAAGGTTTTGGTTACATGAGCACTTAGTTTAGGCTAGTTTAGGCTTTTGTTTTTTATTGTTTCTGGTGAGTTTTTGGCTAATTTTGAATGTATATCATATGGTTATTATGTGTAAATCATCAAAATTGTTGGAGCCTTCTTCGAGCAAGGCGAAAGGCAAGGAAAACCTAGTTTAAGTTGTTGGCTTTTTGGTGAAAGCATAATCGGTGAATATTTGGACTTGCTACTAGTAGGCACGATTCATCGTGTTAATTGGGAGCTTAGGAATAAACTAAATCCCTATCCTAAGTTTGGACTGTAAACTTTCTATTTCCCTTATTTTATTTTTGGTAAATTATGTGATTATGAGAATACTTATGGATTGATTATTATGTGCGTTATTGTGATATGAGATATGTGTGATGACTATTGGGACTTGTTTTGTGTTGTGGGCATATTAAATATGCCCAACAATAGTGATGATGTTGTGTTAGCGATATAATTGTGCAGTAAAAGTGTTCAAAAATCGGTAAGTGCATATGCGTTGAATTATGTAATGTAATATTAATGTAAAAGGATATGTATATGAGAAACTGATTTTAACGCATCATATGTGGTTGGATACGTGATGGCTCAAAGAGCATTACTGGTGCACTTTAAGTACAATTAAATGTGAATTTGATAAGCATGCATTATGAACAAGTTTGTGATGTGAATTGATGATTATGAACAGAGATAATGTGCATTAAATCAGCATTTAAAATTGTGAAATTTTGGATATTTTGGCATTGTGATCTCTTGAGACCGTTGGATGTAGTTGGCGTGCCATAGTATTATGAGTACTCACCTATATGTTCTTTGTGATTTGGGCCTTAAGGCCTTAGGACATGTTGGAAAGATAAGGGAATATGAGCTAAGCTCCATTCAATGGGACATGTTGGTGTGTTGGAGAGTGTTAGCTCTATGCTTCACTTTTAGGATATGTTCGACTCTATAAGTTATTTGGTATGTTGGAGATTCGTGTGTCTGATATGTGGTGATAGAGACCACTTTTATGTTTCATAGCCTCAAGTGCCAAATTATATTAAAATGTATATATGTGTAATTTGATGTATTCCTAAATGAGTATATGGTTGCTATGCAAATTATAGTTTAACTGTGATATTATTTATTATGATAATACGATGTGGGAGTGATCTAAGCGAGTCCTTTTCTGTTATTTCGTAGGTGTTAAATTATAGTTGAATTGTTTGAAATCATTTGTTTGAATTGCATGAGAATTACTTGAAATGTTTTAATTGGATTGCATGCGGGATAGGAACAGGAACACATTTCCTTTAATCCTAAAGTTTTCTTGCAGGAACGAGAATTGGATTACATCCCGCCACTCACACCTCTATTTGTTTGTTTTTTGTTTGTATGTTTGAGTAAATTAGATTTGAGCGTCGAGATTGCAGGTATTTTTGTCTTGTAATAAATTCTTTTATTCTCGTTAGTAGTGTTAGGTTCTACTCCTTCGTAAATTTTGAGTGATTTAGCTAATATGTAGAGAATCTCGATAGGGACTAATGAACTAGGAAAAATGATAATGAGTTCCTTGGACAAGAGTGCTGTAATGAGTAAAGGAAATTGTTAGCAAATTTACCATAGAATAGTTCATGGAAGTGAATAAAATCGTTAAAAAATGCAATAGGAAGCTAGAAAGAATAGGAATCAGAGTGCACAGCGAAAGTGTGATGGTTAGTTTAGAAGTAGAAATAGCAAATTTTGTGATTAAGCAAGTGATGTGTCAGTAGGAAATTTGGAGGACGAAATTCTTTTGTAGAAGGGGAGAATTGTAACACCCCAAAATATGGTCTAAGAGTTTTAAGGGTATTTTAGGAGTTTTAGCCTTAGAGTGTTCAGAATTTTATGACAAGGTATATCTTTAATGTTTTCATCTATAACTTTTATAAAATTAAATCAATTTCTGAAAATGAGTTTTAAAACCTTTAATTTTGAAAAAAAGGATTGACTTATAAAAGAGTTAAAACTTAGAGTTTTTTAAGAGCCAATTAGAGCAGATTTTAAAATCCAACCTGACAACCCTCATTTATAGTTTTATTTTCATGTTAGTCTTCTTCTCCTTTCATACTTGTGCTGTCCATAGTTCTCTCAACTCTCTTAATCGATTTTGAATTCCAAATCCTAATTCTGTAACACCCCTATCCCGTAACCGTTGTCGGAATAGGAAAGGGGTATTACTAGACTTGTAACTCATGTCAGAACAGTAATTTTTTTTTTTACTTTTTTTTCTTGAAATAAAGATCATTCATTTAGATAAATGCTAAATACAGCCAGGGATAAAATTAAACTTCTATAAGTACACATTCAAAAGATGTCATTTTCGCATGGCTTATATACACTAACCAGAATATTATTCCGCTACTAGTTTATTCTATACATGCCATAAAATAATCCAAAACATAGCAGTACCAAACAGTGGATAGTGATAGTGTGACGAGTTGTTGACGATCCCCGAGCAAAGGCCAAATTTGATAATCTATAAAACAGAGAAACGTAACAACAGAGTAAGCTTTCAAGGCTTAGTAAGTCTTAAGTAAAACAATTAACTTTGCTGGATTAAATACATTTATAACTTACACAAAATCCAAGTAAAGTCTCGATGGGCTTAATAAGCCTACACAAGTACATAATACATACCTGGCCAACTTAATGTGCTGATCATCCGTAATTGTTGATTTATTACTAAGTCGCTTAAGATTAGGCCTTACACAAATCACGTTTTGAAATGTCAAGAATATCACCATTCGGTCAAATATATTAAACCCTATGTATGCACATGTAATTCATCTATTTCATCCAAATTTAAGAGTATATACCCCTTCGTATTTAAAAACATCAATGCTACTTTTAGTTTAATCAGTCGAACTAAAACATAACACTATAATCACATTCGGTTTCCATATTTGGAAGCACATATTCATGTTTTCATCTTACATAAACAATTTGATAGAGTCAATACTCGTTGAATATAACTTATAACCATCTCATAAGTGATTCCCCAAGTACATTTGTAATACAAACGAAATCGAGTTCACATAGCAAGTAAGTATCACTTACCATGTACTTAACCTTTGTACACTTACCGTTTCCATAGTTACCAATTACCAATTCAATCTTTCAATACCTCTAACCACTTAATCATATGCACTCATTTCGTGCACATACATAATTGTATATATGTATTTAGGAGCTTAGTTCTTTAGTTCATATTCACATTAATATTTCAAATAATCAAATCATGACAAGTATTAAAGTTTCGTATACGTATATAAAGGACCAAACATATTCCTTATCACAAATACATAAATGACCAAACGCAATCCATACCTTATATTTGCACATCCTACCGAATACAACTCAAATTAGTAAATTTTTATGAAACTAATTAAATCCTTATCTTAAAGATATACAAATGGTCTTCGGTTTAAAATAATTCAAGGCACTTAGCCATAGCCTGCTAGGTTTTAAAAAAAATCCGAATCCAGTTACCAGTACCAAGCCTGCGGGACTTTAAGCCCGGATATATCATCATAGTTAATTCACAAAGTTGTATACACATCAATTCACATACCTTCAATTTTTCCAACACGGAAACACATTAATAAGGTATCACTTCATTCGAACTTATTCGTATCTCAATATAGCTAGTCTCATTTCACAAGAGCCATTAGGCCACATCACGCAGTCAGCGAGTCTTAACCCAGATACTTTCCAAATTCCATGTATATTTAATCACATGTTACCACATTTCACACAAACTATCACCATTGTAATTCATTAACCTCATTCGAATATAAGCGTATAGCATGTACCTTAACTTCATGTCATAATAGCATTCGACTTTAACACATATTTATATATACATATATATATCCCTTTCAATAAACTTCCAACTAAATAAGAAAATACACACATGACTTACATTCTTCTCATGACAACCATTCGGCTAAACAACATATAAGTCACAACACCTTCAATTTATAAAACTATCAACACGTATTACATATACATTGCTTACGTTTATAAAATAGTCATTTGGATAACTTTCACACATTTATATTTTAGCCATTTTGGCCTCACCACCTATATATTTATCTTGTATATCAATTCAGCAATAGCTTATAAGCAAATCAATTAGTTTCATCAATGTTTACAACAAAATCACAGATTCACTACAAGTTGTTTTCTTGAGTAACAATCATTAAATTATTTGTAACTAGAGCTACGAAACTCCAAATGAAGTGCCATAATTTTTCCCCGAAAATAGACTCATATATCTTCTATCCATAAAATATTCAGGATTTTTTGTTTGGCCAATCAAAACCAGAATTTGCTTAAAGTTTCCCCTATTTCACTGTTTGACTATGCTGACCACTCTTCACTACGAATCAAATTTCTCATTGTACAGATTTCAAAATATGTTCTTGTTTATTTCATTTGAAACTAGACTCATTAAGGAGTCTAAGAATATAAATTTTATCTTATAAAAATTTTTGTACTATTTATAATGATTTTCTAAAAACAGAACAGGGGATTTCAAATTCATTCTGATACTGTCACACACAACTTTAAATATCTCTCTATAGGAAATTCCTTTGCTTGCACTGTTTATTTTATAAGAAACTAGACTCATTGATCTTTTATTACATATTTTATTCAGTCTCTAATTCCACTCCAACAATTTATGGTGATTTTCAAAAATCACGCTACTGCTGCTGTCCTAAGCAGATTATTACAATTTGCTCTTAAATTTCCAAGTCCAAACACTTAAGAACTTACCATTTGAGTTTAAAACATATCATCATATATAAGTACTTCTTATTATCACATACAAATCATAATTTAAATATCACTTTTCTAATAACCAATCGGCTAAGGCTCATAGAAGTAACTTATTCCTTATCATTTTACTATAGGTAATTACACCAATTCATAGTCCCATCTTTGCCCGTATTCCATATCATTCTTCATTATAACTAAACTTATATGCTAGAAACTTATTTATTTCAATATGTAATTCAAGTAGAACCATTAGGTCACATTTTATTTATTATGTTCATATAAATATATATCATCGTTTATCAAATCTTAAGCTAAGTTCCATTACTCAAAGACTTACCTCGGATTTATTTGAACAACTGCGGATAGGCTACTCGATTGCTTTCTCCTTTCCCTTATCTGATTTAGATCCTCTTTGCTCATGAGCTTAATTAAAACAAATGAATTTGTTTAATTACTTATTCAACATTACTTCTTTAATAGTCACATTTGACAATCATATAACTTCAATGCATAATATGTTTATAAAATATGCCATGACTAACCAATACCTAATTCGCATGCACAAACAAAAATTCACATTACTTACCATGTTTTCATATACACAAATTTAACTATATATATATAGCATACCATTAACTTATAAACCCTATTCGGCCCTAACCAAACAAATTTAACCTCCATTTAAAATTTTCATTCCAAGATCAAATTAGTAATTTCATAATGGTTTCACCTATGCCAAACAATGACCGAATCACTCCATCATAATTATAGCCGATTCTATTTTGCTCCTATTAAGATCATAACTCACTTAGAATAATTACTAATCTTTTCCCACTCTCGTATACAATACTATAAGAAATGCCGAATGCTTTAACATAACCTAACTAGAATTTTATCCAACAACATCTTAATTAGCCATTTCCTATCCTTAAAAAAAACGTCAAATACACGGCGATTTACAACTATACATTATACCAACTTGCTAGAACTCTTAATCCTTAACCGAATGTTATAACTCAACTACACATTTTATTCATTAAAACATCTTCAAGGACCACATTCGGCAACGCTCTTTAAATACACTAATCTCAACTTTCAAGTTAAAAACAATTTACCATTTATACATATACTAGATAAATGACCGATTATTAAAAAATCACATATGTACATAATTGAAACTTATTCCATAACATTCACAAGGCCGAATACCCACATGAACAAATTAACCAATGTCATTCAACTTTCAAAGCTAATAAGTCAATATATAACCAACCATCTTAATGTCACAAAAAAAAGTATCTACTATGAATTTCAAGCTTATTGACCGAATTTCCAACCTCAAAAACCTAAGTTTAATCTATGGGATAAGTAAAATTTGAACTAATCATCTCAATTATGCATAAATTTTCAAGAATTATTCAATACATACCTCATTCTAGCCATCATCTAAGCCAAAAATCAAACAACAAAACTTTCTTCTCCCTCCCTTTAAGCTACGGCAATGGAGGACAAAGATGAATCGACTTTGGTTTCTCCTCCCACTAACTATTATCTAATATCTCCTTTTTATTTATTAATTCATTTGTAATATAAAATGTTAAATCAAAAATACATATTATATATAAAACAATATCATGACCGGCCACTATCCCAAAAATGGGTATTTTGACATGCAAGTCCACATTTTTGAATACATGCATTAATAGATCACTTTATATTTACCTAACCTATTTCACAAATGTCTCACATAAGCCCTTTGACTAAAATTCACATTCAACTAACAGAATTTAAGCATCAAAATTTCACACATGCACTATCACACATAGTAGATATGAATTTTAATATTTAATAAATTTTATAACTCGATTTTGTGGTCCCGAAACCACATCTCAACTAGGGTCAAATTAGGGATGTCACAAATTCCTTTTCATTTCTATCATCTCTTAAGTTATAAATCTCCATAGAGGTTAAGAAAAACACCCAAAAACACCATAGTTTTCTTTATTGTCAAGCATTTGAGTTTTTTAAGTTTCACTCAAACTCTTGGATTTTCCTCAACTAGGGTAATGATTCGGTTACTTATGAGTTTCTAGTGTTATCTAGTCTTTAAAACTGAACTTTTAGCCATTAAATCGTATGTTTTGAAAAAAAAAAGTCAAAAATTGAGTCGTTAATGGTGGATTTTATGATTTTGAGTAAAAAATGTGGTTTTAAAGTGGTTTTCAATTAGTTTTGACATGATTAAGAGGTTTCTAAACTTACTTTGAAGCTTCATTAAAGATTTCTTTAGTTTTAATGAATTTTCAAAAAATAGCCACAAACATGTCGAAAAAGTCGATACTATGAACTAAGTAGTTTAGTGTAGTTTAAAGGTTGGGAATTAGTCGCAGGTGAATTATAAGATGAACATATTTGGTTTTAGGTGAAAAGCTTGAGTATAGACTAAGATATTCGAATTTAAAGATTGTTATGTTAAAGGTTTTGGTTACATGAGAACTTAGTTTGCTTTTGTTTTTTATTGTTTCTGATGAGTCTTTGGCTGATTTTTGAATGTATGTCTTGTGGTTATTATGTTTGAATAATTGAAACCGTTAAAGCCTTCTTCGAGCAAGGAAAAAGGTAAAGCAAACCTAGTTTAAGCTTTCAGCTTTTCGACGAAAGTGTAATCGATGAGTGTTTGGAATCACTGCTAGTAGGCACGATTCATAGTGTCAATTGAGAGCTTAGGAATAGACTAAATCCCTATCCTAAGTTTCAAGTGCAAGATTTCAATGTCCCTTATTTTATTTTTGGTAAATTATGTGATTATGAGAATATTTATGAATTGATTATTATGATGCGATATTATGATATGAGACATGTGTGATGACTATTATGAATTGTATTGTGTTGTAGGCATATTAAATATGTCCAACAATAGTGATGATGTTGTGTTAGTAATATAAATATGCAGTGAAAGTGTGCGAAAACCAGTATGTACGTATGTGTTGAATTATGGAATGTAATGCTAATGTAACAGGTTATGTATGTGATAAACTGATTTTAATGCACTCATATGTGGTTAGATACGTGATGGCTCAATGAGCATTATTGTGGCACTTTAAGTGCAATTAAATATGAATTCGACAAGCATGCATTGTGAACAAGTTTGTGATATGAATTGATGTCCTGTGGTGGCTGAGAGGTACTGCCTTTGGTTTCCTCTTTCTGTCTCTACCCAACTGCCACCCTCTATTGTTGCCTCTGGATCTACACACCTTTTAGGGTTTTCTCTTGGGCTTTTATAAGTTTTTCTTTCTAGGGTAACTCCAACATCCCACGATATCTTCTCCTCTTTTCTAGGTAGATTTTTCTGGTACAAGTAGAGTTGGCTGAAACTGATATGCGTTAAGTGTTGACTCGATCATCTTCCTGAAATTGCCATGGCATTCGTGTCGAAAAACTGTCCAACCTTTTGCCAAGACAAACCTTCACTCCTTTATTTCTTTCTCCACATCCTGCACCTGCCAAACCACCAAACACAACCCTTCTACACCCAATTAAAAGTATTTAGCATGAAAACACAGTCCAAGCTCCTAATGCAATGATAAAAATGCTAATGAAATATGCAGGAATAGGGATTGAGTTAAGATTAAGTTAAAGAATATGTAGCTTGATCGAATGTGAGTTCTCTCATGACAACTCCTATAAATCTTTTATATAAGTCATTTATAATCTAAGTTTCGGAAAAGATGAATGAGTGCATGAATGATCGTTGAGGATAGCATGAACATTTGGTAAGAACCTGTGGAGTCTAAGTATGTGATGAATTATGCATGAGTGTTGTCATATTTAATGAAGGCTACGTATGTGTTCGTTTGGAATGTATACTGTGAAATGTGATCTTGTTGATATGGTTGAAATATGCATTGAAGTATAGTTTCATTAAAGGATTGAGTTAGTCAAATGCGAGTCTCTACTCTGACTTTTACATAATGACTTTTACATGTAAATTGTAGGTATAAATGATTAAATAATGACAAAACTTGAGTATAGACTAGCCAAGCAAAGAATAAGAGAATTGTGCAAATTAAAATTATTATGTCCAAAATTACATGAATGAAAAGTAGAATGATGCGTATGTAGGTAAGGTCTGATAAAAAAAAGGTATAAATTAGACTTGTAATTTGATAAAGGTTAGACAAGCCTGAGTGCATAGGTAATTATGATGATGAATTATATCTATGAATGGATAAACATTTATTAAGTATAATATGTGTTTCTGAAGTGAATCTAATAAGTTCGAGTATACATCAATTGTTGTTTTAATATTAAAACATTGATGTAGAGTTGTAACAGTATGTCCAAAATGTATGATGTGAGATGATTATTCTAGTTTGTTTTAGTGCATGATACGATTCTAGTTATAAATCAAGCTCTAACATTTGTTCGGGACTTGAAGATACATGTGACACAGATTTAACCTAGACTGCTAACCTTACATGTATGATACCCTCTAAAAAGGAATCGTGAGTGACAATTACCTAAAAGGGGTTCTTTGTGTGCCCCAAGATGATAATGGACAAACCTCACGAAATGTGAGTCTAGACAAATCCATGTCGTAAAAATGTTATAAAAGGAATGCCTTTGTGACAATTTATGAAAGGAACGCATTTGTGGCAATATATGGAAGGAATGCCTTTGTGGCAAAATACGAAAGGAATGCTTTTGTGGTAAACTTTGAAAGGAATGCCTTGACGGTATAGTCTATATGATTGCCTGTGTGGCAGGTTCTGTTTGAGAATTATGGCACGTTCTGCTGACTTTATGGTAAAATGTGCTTATTCACCCTTATGGTAAGTTTTGAATAAATTCTAGTAGTTTTGCAATAATTATTGATGAGAGAAGGTTATGATATGTCCAAGGTCAAGGGTTGAATAAGATCTATGATATGATAGAATAAGCCTTAAAGGAGATTTCTTTAAAAAAAATATGTATATATGTTAAGAAGGGTATCAGCCATTGTCACACCCCGAAATTGGGCTTAGAATTTTTGAGGGTAAAATGGGATTTTAACTCTAGTGAGCTTGGAAATTTCGTTAACATGGTATTCATAAATGTTTTTGTCTATGGTATTCATAAAGACTTTCAATTTTGAAATAAGGACTAATTTGTAAAAAGGTCTAAATTATGAATTTTTAAAAGGTAATTAAGCCAAATTTTCATTTTTATCCTATTTTCCCCTTCATCTTTATAAAACCCGTGTTAGTATCTTCATATTTTTCCATTGCATTCCAAAGCTCCTCTCATTCAATTTTGATTCCCAAAGTTAATTCCTTAGATTTCTATCATTCCCCAAGGCATAAATCTCCATCGTATTTCAAGAAAAACATCCAAGAACACCATAGATTTCTCTATTGTTGAATTTTTGGGTTTTTCAAGTTTTCAATAAAACATTTGGTTTTTTGTCAACTAAGTTAACGATTTGATTCCTTATTAGTTTTTTATGTTATTTGATCCTTTAAATGGAGTTTTTAGTCATTAAATCGCATGTTTTTAATAAAAGCAAAAAATTGGGTCATTAATGGAGGATTTTAGGATTTTGGGTAAAAATATGGTTTCAAAGTGTTTTTCAATTGGTTTTGATGTGATTAGAAGGTTTCTAAACTTAATTTAAAGTTTTGTTGAAGATTTCCAGCGTATTTTCATGAAAATTGTCATAAACAAGTCAAAAAATTTGATACCATGAATTGGGTAGTTTTGCATAGTTTAAAGGTTGAGAATTGGTTGTAGGTGAATAATTAGATGAATGGAATTTGTTTTAGGCAAAAAGAATGAGTACAGACCAAGATATTTAAATACCAAGTTTTCTATGTCGAAGGTTTTGGTTACTTGAGAGCATAGCTTAGGCTTGTATTTTTATTGCTTGAGGTGAGTCCTTAGCTAATTTTTGAATGTGCTGTTGTGTGATTTGTTGTGTTAAAGCTTCGGATTCATTAAGACCATCTACGAGTTAAGGAAAGGCTAGTTTTGGCTTTCGACAATTAGGTGAAAGCATGATCGATGAGTGTTTGGAATCACTACTTGTGGACATGATTCATAATGTTAGTTGGGAGCTTAGGAATAACCTAAAATCCTATCCTATGTTCCAAGTGTAAGCTTTATATTTCCTTTGCTTTATTTTGACAATTATATGATTATGTGTGTAATATCCCGAAATAGGGCCTAGTAGAAATAGTGGTTTTGAGACCATAAATCCAACGTAAAAATATCTATTTTATGATTATTATGAGGCCTGGGATATGAAAATAAGCATGTGTTAAAGTTTCATGAAGAAATTCTAAGTATAAGTTGTCCAATTGGAAATTAGGTACCAAATTGAATAAATTACAAAACTTGGGTTCTATAAGCAGTTTGTATGGAATTGCTTTGGATTATAAATTAAGAGGTCTTAAGTAGTAATTTGCCCAATTTCTAAGCTTTTGGAAAAAAAATGGGCATGCATGGAAAATTTTGAAAAGTTAGTAAGGAAGGGCATTTTGGTCATTTGGTAATAAATTAATAAAAAGGGAAAATGAAAGCTAAAATCAGACATCATCTTCTCCATAGCTGCCGAAAATTCTAAGGGTTCCATAAGCTAGGGTTTTGACATTTTCAAGCTCAATAGTAAGTGCTCCTTAACCCCGTTTTTAATGTTCTTTGTATTTTTGATATCCTCGTAACATGCACTCTCTATTTCTACCCATATTTCAAGCTAGGGTTCATGTTTAGAAATTTACCCATGCATGAGATGCTTGTGTTTTGGTTATTTATGGAAGAATATGAGAGTTTAAAGGATAGTAAACAACTTTTACTAAGTAGATTTTCATGGAAATGGCGTAAGGGACCATTTTGTAAAAGATAGAAAAATGGGTAGAAAATGTGAAATGAAGGAAAATGTGGGCTGCTATATGTATGAAAAGTATTTTTCTATACTTGGGTAACCAAGAAAATTACATGCATTTCTTTATATGAGCCTAAGGACTAATTTGTAAAAGTGTGAAAGGTTAGAGGCAAATGGTCATTTTGGCCCGGGGTGAAATTTAGGCGTAAAATGAATAGTGTGATATATTGATAAATTTTTTGTTGATATATACCCCGAGAGACCAATTCCGGGGGTCAACCGAGGAAAACAAAAGGTTTTGGAGTAACCGAAATTTGAATCTGAAACATCTTCAAGGTAAGTTTGTGTAACTCAAATGTAGATTATTAGATACATTAAAAATGTATATTCATGTATGAATTATAATATTAATATTTGTTGTGAAATAATCTATGAAAATATTGTGTTGATGAAAAGTTGACAAATTGTTTCGGTTGAATAAAAAGGATATCTGATGGATTTCTCGAAAATGAATTAACGGTAGAAAGGATCTAGCCCGGACGGGTGATCCTATAGTGATCTAGCCTCCCAAAGAATATGTGTACTGAAATGGATTTAGCCCGGATGGGTAATCTGATTAGGGTCTAAATTTAGCCTAGACTGGTAATTCAAATCCGAGCTCATTAGAGCATGTGTCATTATAAGGGATTTAGCTTGGACTGCTAATCCCAACATTGCTCTATGAGTTTATGCTACCGGGGATTTAGCTTGGACTGGTAATCTCGCCGTAAGAGCAAGTTTCACGGGAGTGCATACTTAAAATGATCACTTGCATGACTTGACGGTGAATGGGATATCCATCGAGATTCTAAAAAATTCAAAGGGATTAAAATGAGAAATGAGAATGGAAATTCTTGAATTGATGAGCTCATCTATGATTAATGCTATAATGTATTGATATGAGACTAACTTGATGATTGAGTGTATGTGATAGGGAAATTATACTATACTAGTTGGAATGAATGTCGAATATGGTAGTATGCTAAACAACTGGTAAGTTTACCTTCCTGTTATCTGAACTTACTAAGCATGTTAATGCTTACCCCCTCTCTTTTTCCTTATCTTACAGAGCTCGTGGACTCATGAAGATTGGAAGACAGTTGGAACACCGATCACACTATCAACTTGTCTTGTCTTGGTATATAGAAATTTTTATTTTGTTATAATCGCATGTATAGGATTTTTGGTCATTTTGTTATATGTGTCATTTGGCTAGGCAATGTAAGGGATTAAATGATATGCTTATTCATTTTGTGTTTGGCCATGAGATATGGCTCATCTTGATGTAGGTTGTAAACCTATTAATTGTGCATGTTTATGTTTGAATGTTTCATGAGATGGTTAATGTGATATACCATGAATGAATATGTATAATGCGGCCAAATCACTTGAAGACGATTTGGGTTATAATCAGCATGATGTATAAAATGAGCTAAGTATATATGTGACTAGTAAAATAGTAACCCTAACGCAAAGAGGGTAATATCAATATAGGTTAAGAAGATACATGAAGCAACATGTATGTTATTGGTTAAGAAGGTTTTAAGAGTACATTTACACTATGATAGATGTCCAAGGAAACATATTAGTGTGTATGGATGTTTGAGGGTGACCAAAGGCTTGGAATATAGCCTACAAAAAGGTCCACACGGGTAGACACACGGGCATGTGTCTAGTGCGTGACACACGGTCAGCCCCATGGGCATATTATATGGCCATATGTCCCCTGCACCTAAAATTTTAGGTCAGCTTGCATGGTAGTAAACACACGGGCAGAGACACGGCCGTGAGTCTCAACTGTATAGAGGACACGGCCTAGCACACGGGCGTGTGCCTTGGCTGTGTGCCCCTAAATGAATGATGACGTCATAAACAGAATGTAACAGTTCGATTTTAACCATAGTCGGAATAGTGGTTTTGGGACCACATATCCGAGTCAGAAAAATAGTTAAATATTATTTCCATGCTTATGATGTGTGAATTAGCATATGTGAATGTTTCATCTGAAAATGATTGTTTGTGTGCTCAATTTGATAAAAGGACCTAATCGAGTAAAATGTAAAAGTTGTTGCTACTTTTTAAAAGTTCTTATTTGATTTGGCTTTATAAATGAGAGGTTCTTATTATGTTATTTGTCCACTAGAAGTTTGAATAGACATTAATGACCATCCAATATATGTTTATTTTATGTTTATAATAAGGTTAATAAGGTAAAATGTTTATTAATGTTAATTAAAATAAAACAAAAGGATGAAAATGGCCATTAACATCCATTTGTGCCGAAAATAAAAGACAAAAGAAAAAGAACATTAGGGTTTGGCCATTGATTTTCTTTAATTAAGGTATGTTTTTGCTTTGATTTTTGATAATTTCTATGTTTTTGTAATCGTTACTTCTATACTATCAAGCCCATGTCTCAATTTCTGATTTTGATGATGAATTTGAAAAGTGCCATAGATAAATTCATGAGCTTTATGTTGTTATATGATGAAATATGAAAGTTTGATGTTGGGTTTATATGTTGTCTTTGGATCTTTGATGATTTTGAGTAAAATGGGCTAAATTGTGAAATTTATAAATTGAGGGACTAAAATGTAAAATAAATGAAATATGCGGACTTGTATGAGTGCTATGAATATTGAGCCAAGCATGAGTATATGCAAATGATGTGTATTTTGTGATTTTGTGAATTAGGGACTAAAGTGTCAAAATGTGAAAATATGAGGGCTAGTTTGCAAATTGCCTTAAATATTGTTTATGGATTGTTTTGAATGAATTTATGATTGAATAAGTTAAATTTCAATATATATAGATCAAGAATTAAAGAAAACAGAATTAGATCGGGGAAAATCAAAAGTTGTCGAGTAACCAATTCCATCCATCCGAATTTGTACCAGGTAAGTCTATATACAAGCAAATGTGATTTGAATTGGAATATTAATGTTTAGATGCTATTGAATATTAATGAATGGCAATATGAGTTGAATAAGAGAAAATCTGAGAAAATTCTGATAATGTGACGACGTTCGAAAAGCCCCGTACAAACCATAGGAATAGTTAGGATACATATGTCATGACATAGGATCCGATATGTGTTTCTGTGTAAGACCACGTCTGGGACGTTGGCATCGATTTATGTTTTACATGTAAGATCATGTCTGGGACATTGGCATCGTATTTGATTTCATGTAAGACCCTGTTTAGGACAGTGGCATCGATGTTTGATTACATGTAAGACCACGTCTGGGACGTTGGCACTGTATATGTTCTCTGAGCTATCCATGTATCCTTACGTTTCCGAATGGTTCAAACGGGCATTTTCGAGAAAATGAATAATTTGGTGAAATCATATCAGATTCAGGTATGTTTACTTTGTATAGCCTAATTGAGAAAGAAAGGTAAGTATTTGAATATGAGATTTGTGTTAGCATTTGTATACAAAGTATAAATGATTTGATCATACTTATTTGCTTTGAATGATATGTTTATTTGTATATGGCTTACTAAGCTTTTGAAGGCTTACTTTGTGTGTGTTTGCATTGTTTTATAGATATCGAAGCTATTGTGAGCTCGAGGATCGTCTGTGACAGCCTTAAAGTGACCCTAGTCGGAAAGCGGTTTCGGGACCGCTAAACCAAGTCACCAAATTATTTGAATATGATATTTATTGTCTAAAATATGTGAATATGAATGTGTGAAAGTTTTAAGCTTCGATTTAGTAAATTGCATGTGAATTTAGTCAATAGGACTTATGTGTGACACTTTTGAAATGTGGTAGGTCAAAACATAAGGATCTATTAGTGCATGTAATAAAAGGGGTGGACTTGCATGTCAATTCCCCCCCCTAATTAGTAGTGGCCGGACATGACAAATAGGGTGGACAAAGTGTGATGGGCAAAACATGTCATAAACGTGTTATGTTGGTGTTTCATGGGAGGAATGATAAAATAAGGAGCATAGTAATAAAATAATGGAGGGGAAAATGATGAAAACAAAGAAAAAAAAAGTGTCCATCCTTTTACATTTTTTGGCCAAAAGTTCTAAGGAGGAAGGAGGAAGGAAGGTGCCCTCTTGCTTAATGTTCGGCTTGGAAGAGGATTAGGAAGAGGTTCGGCCATACTTGTATCTAGGTTAAGGTATGTTGATGTTGTTCCATGAGATTCATGCATGCTTTTAGTTGTTAGCTTGAGTTCTACCTAGCCCATGGTTCAAATCTTTGCTATGTCATGGAGATGATATTCGGCTAAGGTGGATTGGTGTTGATGTCATTTGCATGCTAAAAGTGAAGCTTTGTAAGGATACATGTGAGGGTGGATTGATGACATTTGAATTTTCTTTTTAGCATTTTTGAGTTAGACATTAAGTTCTTTGTTTAACCATGACCAAAATTGAAATGGTATGGTGTTTTGATGCATTCGGCCATGGTAGGAAGTAGAAGAGAAATATGGTTGTTGTTCACGTTATTTGGATGAGAAATGGTAGTAAGGTGAAGTGCAATTGTTAGTGTTTGATTTACTAGTGTATATAGTTGTACTAGCCCAGTTTTGAAATTGAAAAAGGGCTTGAGCACCATGTGTGGTATTGAGATTGTTTGAGTAAATTCATAGTCATTTATATGATGAATTCAGTTGTAGATATACATGCTTGAATAAGATGCACGCATGAATGAATAGATGGATTAGTGTTGCATGTGTTCGGTTATAGGTAAGCATGATGATGAATCTATCTTGACTTGGATAATCGGCTCAAGGAGAAATTGCTAAAGTGCTTAGTAATTGATATTAGGTTAATGATGTGTGTTTTCGGTCATAAAGGTGCACATGAGGAAATGTTAGATTAATTGTATTAAATTACTCAATGTGATTAAAAATGCGTATGACCATTTTGTATTTGAGCTAAAAGTGGCCATATGACCTATCAAACTCCTTGTCATATTCGGCCATAAGCTAGCATAATGAGACTTTAATAAGTTAAATTTGTTTGAATTAGCTCAAGAGCTTAGAGGACCAAAGTTGGATAAGGGAAAGGAAAAAGTGATCGAATAGCCGCCGAAATCGTTCGACAACATCTAAGGTAAGTTTTCGAGTAACGAGACTTAGTTTACGATTTGATTAAGTCATGACGTATGAGCATAACAAATATATGGTTATATGATGATTCTACTTGAATTATATGTTGAGTTAATTAGTCTATACGTATGACGGGTAGCCGTATGTGCATAGAGATTGTGTCATAAAGCAAACTAAACCATGCTGTTTGTATGTGGCTAGTGAGCCGAAAATGGGATTGCTTAATACGTGACTTGTGTTTGAACTCTAATTATGAAAATGAAATTTAGATGTGTCATGATTTATTGATATGTGCATGAATATTTGGATGATAACCGGGCTAAGTCCCGAAGGCATTTGTGCGAGTTACTATATCCGGGCTAAGTCCCGAAGGCATTTGTGCGAGTTACTATATCCGGGCTAAGTCCCGAAGGCATTTGTGCGAGTTACTATATCCGGGCTAAGTCCCGAAGGCAATGGTGCGAGTTACTATATCCGGGCTATGTCCCGAAGGCATTGAGCGAGTAGCTATATCCGGTTAACTCCCGAAGGTACTTGGCTTGGGAATAAGCGACCTTGCTGTAATAGTTTCAATTAATATGCTCGTAAAATCCCAGCAATGAGGTATGTTTCGTATATGCATTGAATTAGTTGATCCCTTACAAATAGTATTCGCTTAGTCGATAAATGAGCTACCGGCCTTTGGCTAAGTTGATCTTTTGTGTATGAATATAAGGGTTGGTAATGTGAAGTAAGTATGATATTGAGAATTTGTGCATATGAAATTATCCGTTTAGCCATATGAATGCTACACTTTAGTTGTGTCTAATTTCATGGCTCAAAACTTACTAAGCATTAAATGCTTACTCCGTTTCTTTGAATCTCTGTTTTATAGATTTTGGTTCGTCAGCTATCGGACTCGGGATTGTCGAAGTCGAAGTCGTCCACACTATCAAAGCCCCTTTTTGGTACACTTTTGGTTGAACTTTGAAATGGCATGTATAGGACTACCCTTTTTGATGTTGGTCATGTACCTTTCGGTATTGTACGAATTTGGATAGCCATGCGAAAATGGCTTATATACATTTTTGAGCATAATGTTATAATCATTTTGTATGTATATGGTTATTGAGAGGTGTGGATGTGCTTGGCAATGATTGGCCATTGGAATGGTTAATCACGATCATACTTTGTGCTATATATGCTAAAGGGTTAGTTGAATCATGGAAACTATGTAATAGGTAAAGTCTACCTTAAAGGCAGATGCTGACAGAAGCAGTGGTGTGAATTTGAAAAATCACTAAAAATAGTAGGAATGGAATTAAATAGTGAATAAATTTTGTAATCGAACCTTGATGAATCTACTTCCATATGGAAGAAACGAAACGGTCATATGAGTCGTATTTTAAGGGATATTTAAGTTTTCATGGGACAGGGCTAGAGCAATTTCTGGATCCCATGATTTGACTTTGGAAATTCATTATAAATTAAACAGAGATAATTAGAAGTCAAGCCATATATTTATAGATTCCTTTTTGAGTCTAGTTTCATTAGAATCAAACGGCATAAGTATTGAATCCCTGTATAAGGAGTTATCTAAGTCGCAATGCAGGAAGGTCAGTGTAGTTGAACCCTCTAACAGGGGAGACTTTAACTAATAAATTGTACTAATTGGCTCTTCCAAAAATTCTAGAAAAAAATTTGTGGATGGATATATGAGTCTAGTTTCAGGGAAAAATTACAAAACTGATTTTCGAGTTTTGGAACTCAAGATATGATTTTTAAGGTGACAGTGACACAGTTAGCCAGCTGTCTGGAAATTTTTAAAATGGACTGTGAACATACATGAATTATGTCTGTTAGCACCTCGTGGTCGCTTCCGAAAACGGTCTCGGGTACGAGGTGTTACAATTTTATTGGTATCAGAGCTACGTTTTAGTCGATTCTAGGACTACCGTAATACGTTTGGGTCTAGCTATACATGCCATTATGTGATTATTTGATAGTGTGGTGATTTCTGACAATTGAAAATGTGTTTATTATAGTAATGGATCCCGATCCCGACCGAGCGGTAGCTGATGATCTTGAGAGTGTAGCGCCTGCTCTCGCACAAGGGACAGCTCCGGCGGACTCTCAACCTATTGCTAGTAATCCGAATGATGAAGCTAGACAAGCTTTCTATAGCGTGATGAATGATTGGTTCAACCAATACATTCGAACTAATACGGCTGTTCCACAACCTCCATTCCCGACTAATGCCACCCCCGCACCTAGAATACCTCCGGCAACTGACCAAATAAGGTCAAATAAACCCCCAGTTGACAGAATCCGAAAACACGGGGCTACTGAATTTAAAGCTACGGACAGCGATGATGCCGAGCAAGCTGAATTTTGGTTGGACAACACTATCCGGGTACTCGATGAGCTATCTTGCACACCCGATGAGTGCCTAAAGTGTACTATCTCCTTGCTATGTGATTCTGCCTACTATTGGTGGATTACGTTGACTTCTGTTGTGCCTAGAGAGCAAGTAACTTGGGAGTTCTTCCAAACCGAGTTTTGAAAGAAGTATATCAGTCAGAGATTCATTGACCAAAAACAGAAGGAATTTCTTGAACTCAAACAAGGTTCCATGTCAGTTACCGACTATGAACGAAAATTTGTGAGGCTTAGCCGATACGCACGAGAATTCATTTCCTCAGAAGCCGTAATGTGTAAACGTTTCGAGGATGGACTGAATGATGATATAAAGCTGTATGTTGGCATCTTGGAAATCTGAGAATTTGTAGTACTTGTCGAGCGAGCTTGCAAAGCCGAGGAGCTCAGTATGGAGAAAAGAAAAGCCGATATGGGAGCAAAGGAGTTTCATAAGAGGTCTTTGGGGAGGCCCTTTCAACAATCATCGAAAAAGTTTAGAGATGATTTGGGCCGATCTAGAGACACTTCGGGTTTTTCTAGACGAGACCGTGATCGACCCCCTGTGAGTGCACAAGTCACTTCAGTCGCCAGTGTTGGAAATGACCGTCGAGACAGAACGGAGTGTCAGTATTGTGGTAAATGGCACTCGGGGAGTTGTAGGTTCCATGACCGCTCCTGTTAAAAGTGCGGGTCAGCTGACCACTTTATTAGAGATTGCCCGAGATTATCTGAACACAACGTAAATCAGAGTGGGAAGCCTGGTGCTACTATTGCTCGGGGTAGACCATCTAGGAATACGGGCAATGCTAGTGGCGGTCAGAGAGGATCTAGAGATGCTACCACTAGATCTGAGGCTCGTGCTCCTGCTAGAGCTTACGCTATACGCGCACGCGAGGATGCTTCCTCGGCAGATGTTATTACCGGTACTTTTACTCTCTTTGATACTAACGTGATTGCTTTGATTGACCCTGGTTCTACTCATTCTTATATATGTGAAACCTTAGCATCCAGTAAGACTCTACCTGTTGAGTCTACTGAGTTTGTAATTCGGGTGTCAAATCCCTTGGGTCGTTACGTGCTTGTCGACAAAGTGTGCAAGAAATGTCCCCTAGTAATCTGAGGTTCCTGTTTTCTGGCCGATTTGATGCTCTTACCGTTTGACGAGTTTGATGTTATCCTCGGTATGGATTGGTTGACCGTACATGATGCAATTGTAAATTGCAAAAGAAAAACCATCGATTTGAGGTGTGTAAATAACGAGATAATCCGAGTTGAGTTTACTGACTTGAATAGGTTGCCAGCTGTAATATCCTTAATGTTGGCTCAGAAATATGTAAGAAAAGGGTGTGAAGCATACCTTGCGTATGTACTTGATGACAAAGAGTTAGAAAAGAAGCCTGAATCTGTGCCAGTGGTTTGTGAATACCCGAATGTTTTTCCCGAAGAATTACCGGGTTTACCACCTGTTCGGGAGGTAGAGTTTGGCATCGAGCTTGTACCTTGGACTACACCGATTTCGATAACTCCGTATCGTATGGCACCAACGGAATTAAAGGAATTGAAAGCTCAGTTGCAAGAGTTGACGGATAGAGGTTTCGCTCGACCAAGTTTCTCACCTTGGGGTGCACCAGTATTGTTTGTGAAAAAGAAGGACGAAACCATGAAGTTGTGCATTGACTATCGTCAGCTGAATAAAGTGACGATAAAGAATAAATATCCGTTACCCCGTATTAATGATTTGTTTGATCAACTGAAGGGAGCCTCGGTGTTTTCAAAGATAGATTTGAGATCGGGTTATTATCAGTATTTGAGATCGGGTTATTATCAGTTGCGAATTCGAGATTCGGATATACCCAAAACTACTTTCAGAACGAGATACGGCCACTACGAGTTCTTAGTGATGCCGTTTGGGCTCACTAATGCCCCTGCGGTATTTATGGATTTGATGAATCGGATCTTCAGACAGTATTTGGACCGGTTCGTAGTTGTGTTCATTGATGACATCTTGGTCTATTCAAGAGATAAGACCGAACATGCTGAGCACCTGAGATTAGTGTTGCGAATTTTACGGGATAAGCAATTATATGCTAAGTTCAGTAAGTGTGAGTTCTGGTTAAGAGAGGTTAGCTTCTTGGGTCATGTGGTATCCGCATTGGGTATTCGAGTTGATCCGAGCAAAATTTCAGCCATACTTAACTGGAAGCCTCCGAGAAATATTATTGAGGTTCGGAGCTTTTTGGGACTTGCCGGTTACTACCGACGGTTTGTAAAAGGTTTCTCGATGATAGCCACACCAATTACGAAGCTACTTCAAAAAGATGTTAAGTTCGAATGGACGGAAAAATGTCAGAAAAGTTTTGATCAACTGAAAACTTATTTGACTGAAGCTCCAATTCTAGTGCAGCCCGAATCAGGCAAAGAGTTTGTCATTTATAGTGATGCCTCCCTACTTGGGTTGGGTTGCGTATTGATGCAAGAAGGTCGAGTTGCGGCCTATGCATCGAGACAATTAAAGCCACATGAGAAAAATTATCCGACCCATGATCTCGAATTAGCTGCCATCGTATTCGCTTTGAAAATATGGAGACATTACTTATTCGGTGAGAAGTGCCATGTATTTTCGAATCACAAAAGTCTCAAATATTTGATGACCCAAAGAGACTTAAATCTGCGACAAAGACGTTGGCTCGAGTTGTTAAAAGATTATGAGCTTGTCATTGACTATCACCCGGGAAAGGCTAATGTGGTTGCGGATGCCTTAAGTCGTAAATCACTGTTTGCTTTACGAGCGATGAATGTACACTTGTCTGTTCTATCCAACAATGTGTTAGTGGCGGAATTAAAGGCCAAACCATTGTTGATTCATCAAATTCGTGAAGCTCAGAAAGTCGATGATGAATTGGTTGCAAAACGGGCTGAATGTGTTCCGAATATGGAATCAGAGTTTCAAATTGATGATGACGATTGTTTGAGGTTCAGAAGTCAGTTGTGTGTTCCAAGAAATTCAGAACTCATTTCGATGATTCTGAACGAAGCTCATTGTAGCCGAATGTCAATTCACCCGGGGAGTACGAAAATGTACAACGATCTGAGACGTCAGTTTTGGTGGCATGGTATGAAACGAGACATTTTCGATTTTGTTTCGAAGTGTTTAATATGTCAGCAAGTGAAGGTGAAACATCAAGTGCCTACGGGTTTACTTCAGCCGATCATGATACCTGAATGGAAATGGGATCGAGTCGCAATGGATTTTGTATCTGGGTTGCCATTGTCGACAAGTAAGAAAGATGCGATTTGGGTTGTTGTTGATAGACTGACTAAGTCGGCTCATTTTATCCCCGTACGTACGGATTTTTCATTGGATAAACTAGCTGAATTGTATGTTTCTCAGATTGTGAGATTACACGGGGTACCGATTTCTATTGTGTCGGATAGAGATCCGAGATTCACCTCGCGATTTTGGAAAAAATTGCAAGAAGCTTTGGGTACCAAGCTGCATTTTAGCACCGCTTTTCATCCACAAACTGATGGTCAATCCGAACGGATAATTCAGATACTTGAGGATATGTTGAGATGTTGCATCCTCGAGTTTAGTGGTTCATGGGAGCGGTATTTACCTTTGATTGAATTCACTTACAACAATAATTTTCAATCAAGTATTAAGATGGCACCTTACAAGGCTTTGTACGGGCGTAAATGCCGTACACCATTGTTTTGGACCGAGCTCGGTGAAAGTAAAATTTTCGGAGTGGATTTGATTAAAGATGCTGAACAGAAAGTAAAAATAATTCGTGAAAGTCTGAAGGCAGTATCAGATCGTCAGAAGTCGTATGCGGATTTAAAACGAAGAGATATTGAGTATCAGGTGGGAGACAAAGTGTTTCTTAAGGTCTCACCTTGGAAAAAGATACTCAGATTTGGCCATAAGGGCAAACTGAGTCCGAGGTTCATAGGGCCATATGAAGTATCCGAACGAATTGGTCCAGTTGCGTATAGATTGATTTTGCCCCCTGAACTTGAAAAGATTCACGACGTCTTTCATGTTTCGATGCTTCGACGTTATAGATCTGATTCATCACACATAATTAATCCATCAGAGGTTGAAATTCAATCCGATATGAGTTATGAAGAAGAACCGATTCGTATCCTAGCTCGTGAAGTGAAAGAGTTGTGAAACAAAAGGGTTCCGTTAGTAAAAGTGTTATGGCTCAAACACGGGATGGAAGAAGCTACTTGGGAACCCGAGAACTCTATGAAAGAGCGATACCCAAACCTATTTACCGGTAAGATTTTCGGGGACGAAAATTTCTTAAGTGGGGGAGAGTTGTGACAGCCTTAAAGTGACCCTAGTCGGAAAGCGGTTTCGGGACCGCTAAACCGAGTCACCAAATTATTTGAATATGATATTTATTGTCTAAAATATGTGAATATGAATGTGTGAAAGTTTTAAGCTTCGATTTAGTAAATTGCATGTGAATTTGGTCAATAGGACTTATGTGTGACACTTTTGAAATGTGGTAGGTCAAAACATAAGGATCTATTAGTGCATGTAATAAAAGGGGTGGACTTGCATGTCAATTCCCCCCCCTAATTAGTAGTGGCCGGCCATGACAAATAGGGTGGACAAAGTGTGATGGGTAAAACATGTCATAAACATGTTATGTTGGTGTTTCATGGAGGAATGATAAAATAAGGAGCATGGTAATAAAATAATGGAGGGGAAAATGATGAAAACAAAGAAAAAAAAGTGTCCATCCTTTTACATTTTTGGCCAAAAGTTCTAAGGAGGAAGGAGGAAGGAAGGTGCCCTCTTGCTTAATGTTCGGCTTGGAAGAGGATTAGGAAGAGGTTCGGCCATACTTGTATCTAGGTTAAGGTATGTTGATGTGGTTCCATGAGATTCATGCATGCTTTTAGTTGTTAGCTTGAGTTCTACCTAGCCCATAGTTCAAATCTTTGCTATGTCATGGAGATGATATTCGGCTAAGGTGGATTGGTGTTGATGTCATTTGCATGCTAAAAGTGAAGCTTTGTAAGGATACATGTGAGGGTGGATTGATGACATTTGAATTTTCTTTTTAGCATTTTTGAGTTAGACATTAAGTTCTTTGTTTAACCATGACCAAAATTGAAATGGTATGGTGTTTTGATGCATTCGGCCATGGTAGGAAGTAGAAGAGAAATATGGTTGTTGTTCACGTTATTTGGATGAGAAATGGTAGTAAGGTGAAGTGCAATTGTTAGTGTTTGATTTACTAGTGTATATAGTTGTACTAGCCCAGTTTTTAAATTGAAAAAGGGCTTGAGCACCATGTGTGGTATTGAGATTGTTTGAGTAAATTCATAGTCATTTATATGATGAATTCGGTTGTAGATATACATGCTTGAATAAGATGCACGCATGAATGAATAGATGGATTGGTGTTGCATGTGTTCGGTTATAGGTAAGCATGATGATGAATCTATCTTGACTTGGATAATCGGCTCAAGGAGAAATTGCTAAAGTGCTTAGTAATTGATATTAGGTTAATGATGTGTGTTTTCGGTCATAAAGGTGCACATGAGGAAATGTTAGATTAATTGTATTAAATTACTCAATGTGATTAAAAATGCGTATGACCATTTTGTATTTGAGCTAAAAGTGGCCATATGACCTATCAAACTCCTTGTCATATTCGGCCATAAGCTAGCATAATGAGACTTTAATAAGTTAAATTTGTTTGAATTAGCTCAAGAGCTTAGAGGACCAAAGTTGGATAAGGGAAAGGAAAAAGTGATCGAATAGCCGTCGAAATCGTTCGACAACATCTAAGGTAAGTTTTCGAGTAACGAGACTTAGTTTACGATTTGATTAAGTCATGACGTATGAGCATAACAAATATACGGTTATATGATGATTCTACTTGAATTATATGTTGAGTTAATTAGTCTATACGTATGACGGGTAGCCGTATGTGCATAGAGATTGTGTCATAAAGCAAACTAAACCATGCTGTTTGTATGTGGCTAGTGAGCCGAAAATGGGATTGCTTAATACGTGACTTGTGTTTGAACTCTAATTATGAAAATGAAATTTAGATGTGTCATGATTTATTGATATGTGCATGAATATTTGGATGATAACCGGGCTAAGTCCCGAAGGCATTTGTGCGAGTTACTATATCCGGGCTATGTCCCGAAGGCATTTGTGCGAGTTACTATATCCGGGCTAAGTCCCGAAGGCAATGGTGCGAGTTACTATATCCGGGCTATGTCCCGAAGGCATTGAGCGAGTAGCTATATCCGGTTAACTCCCGAAGGTACTTGGCTTGGGAATGAGCGACCTTGCTGTAATAGTTTCAATTAATATGCTCGTAAAATCCCAGCAATGAGGTATGTTTCGTATATGCATTGAATTAGTTGATCCCTTACAAATAGTATTCGCTTAGTCGATAAATGAGCTACCGGCCTTTGGCTAAGTTGATCTTTTGTGTATGAATATAAGGGTTGGTAATGTGAAGTAAGTATGATATTGAGAATTTGTGCATATGAAATTATCCGTTTAGCCATATGAATGCTACACTTTAGTTGTGTCTAATTTCATGGCTCAAAACTTACTAAGCATTAAATGCTTACTCCGTTTCTTTGAATCTCTGTTTTATAGATTTTGGTTCGTCAGCTATCGGACTCGGGATTGTCGAAGTCGAAGTCGTCCACACTATCAAAGCCCCTTTTTGGTACACTTTTGGTTGAACTTTGAAATGGCATGTATAGGACTACCCTTTTTGATGTTGGTCATGTACCTTTCGGTATTGTACGAATTTGGATAGCCATGCGAAAATGGCTTATATACATTTTTGAGCATAATGTTATAATCATTTTGTATGTATATGGTTATTGAGAGGTGTGGATGTGCTTGGCAATGATTGGCCATTGGAATGGTTAATCACGATCATACTTTGTGCTATATATGCTAAAGGGTTAGTTGAATCATGGAAACTATGTAATAGGTAAAGTCTACCTTAAAGGCAAATGCTGACAGAAGCAGTGGTGTGAATTTGAAAAATCACTAAAAATAGTAGGAATGGAATTAAATAGTGAATAAATTTTGTAATCGAACCTTGATGAATCTACTTCCATATGGAAGAAACGAAACGGTCATATGAGTTGTATTTTTAAGGGATATTTAAGTTTTCATGGGACAGGGCCAGAGCAATTTCTGGATCCCATGATCTGACTTTGGAAATTCATTATAAATTAAACAGAGATAATTAGAAGTCAAGCCATATATTTATAGATTCCTTTTTGAGTCTAGTTTCATTAGAATCAAACGGAATAAGTATTGAATCCCTGTATAAGGAGTTATCTAAGTCGCAATGCAGGAAGGTCAGTGTAGTTGAACCCTCTAACAGGGGAGACTTTAACTAATAAATTGTACTAATTGGCTCTTCCAAAAATTCTAGAAAAAAATTTGTGGATGGATATATGAGTCTAGTTTCAGGGAAAAATTACAAAACTGATTTTCGAGTTTTGGAACTCAAGATATGATTTTTAAGGTGACAGTGACACAGTTAGCCAGCTGTCTGGAAATTTTTAAAATGGACTGTGAACATACATGAATTATGTCTGTTGGCACCTCGTGGTCGCTTCTGAAAACGGTCTCGGGTACGGGGTGTTACAATTTTATTGGTATCAGAGCTACGTTTTAGTCGATTCTAGGACTACCGTAATACGTTTGGGTCTAGCTATACATGCCATTATGTGATTATTTGATAGTGTGGTGATTTCTGACAATTGAAAATGTGTTTATTATAGTAATGGATCCCGATCCCGACCGAGCGGTAGCTGATGATCTTGAGAGTGTAGCGCCTGCTCTCGCACAAGGGACAGCTCCGGCGGACTCTCAACCTATTGCTAGTAATCCGAATGATGAAGCTAGACAAGCTTTCTATAGCGTGATGAATGATTGGTTCAACCAATACATTCGAACTAATACGGCTGTTCCACAACCTCCATTCCCGACTAATGCCACCCCCGCACCTAGAATACCTCCGGCAACTGACCAAATAAGGTCAAATAAACCCCAGTTGACAGAATCCGAAAACACGGGGCTACTGAATTTAAAGCTACGGACAGCGATGATGCCGAGCAAGCTGAATTTTTGTTGGACAACACTATCCGGGTACTCGATGAGCTATCTTGCACACCCGATGAGTGCCTAAAGTGTACTATCTCCTTGCTATGTGATTCTGCCTACTATTGGTGGATTACGTTGACTTCTGTTGTGCCTAGAGAGCAAGTAACTTGGGAGTTCTTCCAAACCGAGTTTTGAAAGAAGTATATCAGTCAGAGATTCATTGACCAAAAACAGAAGGAATTTCTTGAACTCAAACAAGGTTCCATGTCAGTTACCGACTATGAACGAAAATTTGTGAGGCTTAGCCGATACGTACGAGAATGCATTTCCTCAGAAGCCGTAATGTGTAAACGTTTCAAGGATGGACTGAATGATGATATAAAGCTGTATGTTGGCATCTTGGAAATCTGAGAATTTGTAGTACTTGTCGAGCGAGCTTGCAAAGCCGAGGAGCTCAGTATGGAGAAAAGAAAAGCCGATATGGGAGCAAAGGAGTTTCGTAAGAGGTCTTTGGGGAGGCCCTTTCAACAATCATCGAAAAAGTTTAGAGATGATTTGGGCCGATCTAGAGACACTTCGGGTTTTTCTAGACGAGACCGTGATCGACCCCCTGTGAGTGCACAAGTCACTTCAGTCGCCAGTGTTGGAAATGACCGTCGAGACAGAACGGAGTGTCAGTATTGTGGTAAATGGCACTCGGGGAGTTGTAGGTTCCATGACCGCTCCTGTTACAAGTGCGGGTCAGCTGACCACTTTATTAGAGATTGCCCGAGATTATCTGAACACAACGTAAATCAGAGTGGGAAGCCTGGTGCTACTACTGCTCGGGGTAGACCATCTAGGAATACGGGCAATGCTAGTGGCGGTCAGAGAGGATCTAGAGATGCTACCACTAGATCTGAGGCTCGTGCTCCTGCTAGAGCTTACGCTATACGCGCACGCGAGGATGCTTCCTCGGCAGATGTTATTACCGGTACTTTTACTCTCTTTGATACTAATGTGATTGCTTTGATTGACCCTGGTTCTACTCATTCTTATATATGTGAAACCTTAGCATCCAGTAAGACTCTACCTGTTGAGTCTACTGAGTTTGTAATTCGGGTGTCAAATCCCTTGGGTCGCTACGTGCTTGTCGACAAAGTGTGCAAGAAATGTCCCCTAGTAATCTGAGGTTCCTGTTTTCTGGCCGATTTGATGCTCTTACCGTTTGACGAGTTTGATGTTATCCTCGGTATGGATTGGTTGACCGTACATGATGCAATTGTAAATTACATAAGAAAAACCATCGATTTGAGGTGTGTAAATAACGAGATAATCCGAGTTGAGTCTACTGACTTGAATAGGTTGCCAGCTGTAATATCCTTAATGTTGGCTCAGAAATATGTAAGAAAAGGGTGTGAAGCATACCTTGCGTATGTACTTGATGACAAAGAGTTAGAAAAGAAGCCTGAATCTGTGCCAGTGGTTTGTGAATACCCGAATGTTTTTCCCGAAGAATTACCGGGTTTACCACCTGTTCGGGAGGTACAGTTTGGCATCGAGCTTGTACCTGGGACTACACCGATTTCGATAACTCCGTATCGTATGGCACCAACGGAATTAAAGGAATTGAAAGCTCAGTTGCAAGAGTTGACGGATAGAGGTTTCGCTCGACCAAGTTTCTCACCTTGGGGTGCACCAGTATTGTTTGTGAAAAAGAAGGACGAAACCATGAGGTTGTGCATTGACTATCGTCAGCTGAATAAAGTGACGATAAAGAATAAATATCCGTTACCGCGTATTAATGATTTGTTTGATCAACTGAAGGGAGCCTCGGTGTTTTCAAAGATAGATTTGAGATCGGGTTATTATCAGTTGCGAATTCGAGATTCGGATATACCCAAAACTACTTTCAGAACGAGATACGGCCACTACGAGTTCTTAGTGATGCCGTTTGGGCTCACTAATGCCCCTGCGGTATTTATGGATTTGATGAATCGGATCTTCAGACAGTATTTGGACCGGTTCGTAGTTGTGTTCATTGATGACATCTTGGTCTATTCAAGAGATAAGACCGAACATGCTGAGCACCTGAGATTAGTGTTGCGAATTTTACGGGATAAGCAATTATATGCTAAGTTCAGTAAGTGTGAGTTCTGGTTAAGAGAGGTTAGCTTCTTGGGTCATGTGGTATCCGCATTGGGTATTCGAGTTGATCCGAGCAAAATTTCAGCCATACTTAACTGGAAGCCTCCGAGAAATATTATTGAGGTTCGGAGCTTTTTGGGACTTGCCGGTTACTACCGACGGTTTGTAAAAGGTTTCTCGATGATAGCCACACCAATTACGAAGCTACTTCAAAAAGATGTTAAGTTCGAATGGACGGAAAAATGTCAGAAAAGTTTTGATCAACTGAAAACTTATTTGACTGAAGCTCCAATTCTAGTGCAGCCCGAATCAGGCAAAGAGATTGTCATTTATAGTGATGCCTCCCTACTTGGGTTGGGTTGCGTATTGATGCAAGAAGGTCGAGTTGCGGCCTATGCGTCGAGACAATTAAAGCCACATGAGAAAAATTATCTGACCCATGATCTCGAATTAGCTGCCATCGTATTCGCTTTGAAAATATGGCGACATTACTTATTCGGTGAGAAGTGCCATGTATTTTCGAATCACAAAAGTCTCAAATATTTGATGACCCAAAGAGACTTAAATCTGCGACAAAGACGTTGGCTCGAGTTGTTAAAAGATTATGAGCTTGTCATTGACTATCACCCGGGAAAGGCTAATGTGGTTGCGGATGCCTTAAGTCGTAAATCACTGTTTGCTTTACGAGCGATGAATGTACACTTGTCTGTTCTATCCGACAATGTGTTAGTGGCGGAATTAAAGGCCAAACCATTATTGATTCATCAAATTCGTGAAGCTCAGAAAGTCGATGATGAATTGGTTGCAAAACGGGCTGAATGTGTTCCGAATATGGAATCAGAGTTTCAAATTGATGATGACGATTGTTTGAGGTTCAGAAGTCAGTTGTGTGTTCCAAGAAATTCAGAACTCATTTCGATGATTCTGAACGAAGCTCATTGTAGCCGAATGTCAATTCACCCGGGGAGTACGAAAATGTACAACGATCTGAGACGTCAGTTTTGGTGGCATGGTATGAAACGAGACATTTTCGATTTTGTTTCGAAGTGTTTAATATGTCAGCAAGTGAAGGTGAAACATCAAGTGCCTACGGGTTTACTTCAGCCGATCATGATACCTGAATGGAAATGGGATCGAGTCCCAATGGATTTTGTATCTGGGTTGCCATTGTCGACAAGTAAGAAAGATGCGATTTGGGTTGTTGTTGATAGACTGACTAAGTCGGCTCATTTTATCCCCAAACGTACGGATTTTTCATTGGATAAACTAGCTGAATTGTATGTCTCTCAGATTGTGAGATTACACGGGGTACCGATTTCTATTGTGTCGGATAGAGATCCGAGATTCACCTCGCGATTTTAGAAAAAATTGCAAGAAGCTTTGGGTACCAAGCTGCATTTTAGCACCGCTTTTCATCCACAAACTGATGGTCAATCCGAACGGATAATTCAGATACTTGAGGATATGTTGAGATGTTGCATCCTCGAGTTTAGTGGTTCATGGGAGCGGTATTTACCTTTGATTGAATTCGCTTACAACAATAATTTTCAATCAAGTATTAAGATGGCACCTTACGAGGCTTTGTACGGGCGTAAATGCCGTACACCATTGTTTTGGACCGAGCTCGGTGAAAGTAAAATTTTCGGAGTGGATTTGATTAAAGATGCTGAACAGAAAGTAAAAATAATTCGTGAAAGTCTGAAGGCAGTATCAGATCGTCAGAAGTCGTATGCGGATTTAAAACGAAGAGATATTGAGTATCAGGTGGGAGACAAAGTGTTTCTTAAGGTCTCACCTTGGAAAAAGATACTCAGATTTGGCCATAAGGGCAAACTGAGTCCGAGGTTCATAGGGCCATATGAAGTATCCGAACGAATTGGTCCAGTTGCGTATAGATTGATTTTGCCCCCTGAACTTGAAAAGATTCACGACGTCTTTCATGTTTCGATGCTTCGACGTTATAGATCTGATTCATCACACATAATTAATCCATCAGAGGTTGAAATTCAATCCGATGTGAGTTATGAAGAAGAACCGATTCGTATCCTAGCTCGTGAAGTGAAAGAGTTGTGAAACAAAAGGGTTCCGTTAGTAAAAGTGTTATGGCTCAAACACGGGATGGAAGAAGCTACTTGGGAACCCGAGAACTCTATGAAAGAGCGATACCCAAACCTATTTACCGGTAAGATTTTCGGGGACGAAAATTTCTTAAGTGGGGGAGAGTTGTGACAGCCTTAAAGTGACCCTAGTCGGAAAGCGGTTTCGGGACCGCTAAACCGAGTCACCAAATTATTTGAATATGATATTTATTGTCTAAAATATGTGAATATGAATGTGTGAAAGTTTTAAGCTTCGATTTAGTAAATTGCATGTGAATTTGGTCAATAGGACTTATGTGTGACACTTTTGAAATGTGGTAGGTCAAAACATAAGGATCTATTAGTGCATGTAATAAAAGGGGTGGACTTGCATGTCAATTCCCCCCTAATTAGTAGTGGCCGGCCATGACAAATAGGGTGGACAAAGTGTGATGGGTAAAACATTTCATAAACATGTTATGTTGGTGTTTCATGGGAGGAATGATAAAATAATGAGCATGGTAATAAAATAATGGAGGGGAAAATGATGAAAACAAAGAAAAAAAAAGTGTCCATCCTTTTACATTTTTTGGCCAAAAGTTCTAAGGAGGAAGGAGGAAGGAAGGTGCCCTCTTGCTTAATGTTCGGCTTGGAAGAGGATTAGGAAGAGGTTCGGCCATACTTGTATCTAGGTTAAGGTATGTTGATGTGGTTCCATGAGATTCATGCATGCTTTTAGTTGTTAGCTTGAGTTCTACCTAGCCCATAGTTCAAATCTTTGCTATGTCATGGAGATGATATTCGGCTAAGGTGGATTGGTGTTGATGTCATTTGCATGCTAAAAGTGAAGCTTTGTAAGGATACATGTGAGGGTGGATTGATGACATTTGAATTTTCTTTTTAGCATTTTTGAGTTAGACATTAAGTTCTTTGTTTAACCATGACCAAAATTGAAATGGTATGGTGTTTTGATGCATTCGGCCATGGTAGGAAGTAGAAGAGAAATATGGTTGTTGTTCACGTTATTTGGATGAGAAATGGTAGTAAGGTGAAGTGCAATTGTTAGTGTTTGATTTACTAGTGTATATAGTTGTACTAGCCCAGTTTTGAAATTGAAAAAGGGCTTGAGCACCATGTGTGGTATTGAGATTGTTTGAGTAAATTCATAGTCATTTATATGATGAATTCGGTTGTAGATATACATGCTTGAATAAGATGCACGCATGAATGAATAGATGGATTGGTGTTGCATGTGTTCGGTTATAGGTAAGCATGATGATGAATCTATCTTGACTTGGATAATCGGCTCAAGGAGAAATTGCTAAAGTGCTTAGTAATTGATATTAGGTTAATGATGTGTGTTTTCGGTCATAAAGGTGCACATGAGGAAATGTTAGATTAATTGTATTAAATTACTCAATGTGATTAAAAATGCGTATGACCATTTTGTATTTGAGCTAAAAGTGGCCATATGACCTATCAAACTCCTTGTCATATTCGGCCATAAGCTAGCATAATGAGACTTTAATAAGTTAAATTTGTTTGAATTAGCTCAAGAGCTTAGAGGACCAAAGTTGGATAAGGGAAAGGAAAAAGTGATCGAATAGCCGCCGAAATCGTTCGACAACATCCGAGGTAAGCTTTCGAGTAACGAGACTTAGTTTACGATTTGATTAAGTCATGACGTATGAGCATAACAAATATACGGTGATATGATGATTCTACTTGAATTATATGTTGAGTTAATTAGTCTATATGTATGACAGGTAGCCGTATGTGCATAGAGATCGTGTCATAAAGCAAACTAAACCATGCTGTTTGTATGTGGCTAGTGAGCCGAAAATGGGATTGCTTAATACGTGACTTGTGTTTGAACTCTAATTATGAAAATGAAATTTAGATGTGTCATGATTTATTGATATGTGCATGAATATTTGGATGATAACCGGGCTAAGTCCCGAAGGCATTTGTGCGAGTTACTATATCCGGGCTAAGTCCCGAAGGCATTTGTGCGAGTTACTATATCCGGGCTAAGTCCCGAAGGCAATGGTACGAGTTACTATTTCTGGGCTATGTCCCGAAGCCATTGAGCGAGTAGCTATATCCGGTTAACTCCCAAAGGTACTTGGCTTGGGAATGAGCGACCTTGCTGTAATAGTTTCAATTGATATGCTCGTAAAATCCCAGCAATGAGGTATGTTTCGTATATGCATTGAATTAGTTGATCCCTTACAAATAGTATTCGCTCAGTCGATAAATGAGGTAAGTTTTGAACATTTGATTGAATGATGTATTGATCATATGTTTAGGTATGATTTTAGTTTAAGTTTTGTTATGAATTGATTGATGAATTGAGATTTAAAATGATTGATAATTTTATAGCATGAGTTATGTATGGTTTGGTATAGATATTGGCTGAAATGGTTGTGCATATATGTTTGGTTTGGTGTTTGTAGGTTGACCCAAATTGAGGTGGCAAATTGGCTATTCAAATGGCCTATTTTTGTCCACAAGGGTAGAGACACAGGCATGTGTCTCAGTCGTGTGCGACACATGGCTATGTGGCACGGTCGTGTGTCCCCTGGGGTACCCTACAATTGTAAGTCAGGTTCGAGCACGACCAAGGCACACGGGCGTGTCTTGTGGCCTTGTGAGCAAGTCAGTATGTATGCCCTATTTTGACACGGCCTAGACATAGGGGCGTGTCTAATGCCATGTAAGGCATACGGTCTGATTACACGGGCATGTGACCTGTACTTGTTTGAAAAATGTTTAAGTTTTGGGAAAATTTTGTATGTCTTCAGTTTAGTCCCGATTCTTTTCTAACGCATGTTTTAACTCTTGAAGACCTTTATAAGGGACTCTATATTATGTTGACCTCTAATGCTTTGATGTTTATGAAATGAAAGTTAAATGTACCGATTCGTCTGGTAATGCCTTCAACCCTAGTCTGGCGACGAATACGGGTTAAGAGTGTTACACAGAATGTCCAGGTTTTTGCACACGGGCGTGTCGTAGCTATGTGAAGGACATAGGCCATGAACATCGGCGTGCGCTCGGCCATGTGAAAAACCCTGTAGGTTTGAAATGGAAAATAATTCCACATGGGTAAGGGACACGGGCGTGTCCCGAGCACACGAGAGTGTGCATTCCCTCCACACGGGTTTTAACACATGTTTTGGACCTCATAAGTCCATAATAGGGACAATATGATTTTTTTATTAGTTTTAAACTGAAATGAAATTTTATAACCCATTTTTCCCAAAATATCTATGTTTGTATACAGTAATGCCTCGTGCCTTATCCCGGTCTCAGGTACGGATAAAGGGTGTTACAATGTGAATTATTGTGGATTGATTATTATGATACGATATTGTGATATGAGACATGTGTGATGACTATTGTGAATTATGTTGCGTTGTGGGCATGACATACATGCCAAATGACAGTGATAATGATATGCTAATAATGTAAATATGTAACAAAAACGAGCATAATTACGGTAAGTATATATGTGTAGAATTGTAGAATGTAATATTATTATGACAAGTAATATGTGAGAATAATTTTATGTGATATATGATGTACTAATTTTAATATACACATTTATGGTCGGATATGTGATGGCTCAATGAGCATAATTGTGGCACTTAAAGTGCAAGTAAATGTGAGTTCGATAAGCATGCATTGTGTACAAGTTGTGATGTAAATTGATGAATATGATCAGAGATGATGTGCATTAAATCAGTAATTAAAAATGTGTAATTATGGATATTTTGGCCTTGTGATCTCTTGAAATCGTTGGATATAGTTGGCATGCCATAGGATTGTGAGTACTCACCTATATGGATTGTGTTTTTAGGATTGAGGCCCTAGGATAGGCTGTAGAGATAAGGGAATGTGAGCTAATCTCCATTCAATAGGACATGTTTGGTGTGTTAGAGAGTGCTAGCTTTATGCTTCACTTTTTGGGATATGTTCAACTCTATAAGTCAATTGGTGTGTTGGACATCTGTGTATCCGATGTGTAGTGATAGAGCCCACTTTTATGTTTCATAGCCTCTCAAGTGTCAAATTATCATTTAAATGTGATCTTATTTATTGTGATAATACGATGTGAGGTGGATGCATAAACATGTAAATAATATATTAAATGAGTGGATTTAAGTTTCATGAAAATTTTAGTATGTTCTTATTGTAAATTGCTTATGTAATTATGGTTTGGGTCATTTTTATTTAACTTGTGAATGCATGTGAATATATAAGCTAGACTTGTAAGTTATTAAAGCATGTATGTATTGTTTAGTCTTGATGAATTATTGTTAAATGAATTGCATATATAAGCGAGTTGAGTGTAATTGCATGTAGGAATATATGTTAGTTTTATGATTTAATGAAACGTGAATATGTTATTTTGACTTGGTTAGAATATAGTTGTGCACATGTTGTGGTATGCTCTTTTTTAACCTTTGATTTTGTGTTTACTCTATAGTTATTCCAACATTCACTGAGCTTGTTTAAGCTCACCCACTCTCTCTAACCATTGTAGATCTTACTGTTTGAGGTGTGACGGTGCAGTGATACCAAGGAAGTGATCCAAGTTAGGCTTTAGTATTTGCATAGGTGGTATTAATATTATTTTTCGAACTGTGGGGATAAGGCAATGTGGTTTGACTTTGATTGATTATTATTATGGTCCTCATGATATTTTATGGGTTTAGTTTTCTAACACTTTTGATGGATGTCATGATTATTACATTGATATTGTTTTGGTTTGAATATTTGCTATGTTGAAGTGTCGTGAACTGGATGTATGGTCAATAAACATTGAATAATGTGGTAGAATTATTGCATGATATTGGTATGATGTTTTGGATATTCTGTAGCTTAATTAGTCCTAGGAACTATATGTTCGGACCTTGGTATGTTGATTCTTGCTCGGACATGTTTTTGATGTTTTGAACTATTATATTGTCTTTTTTACATTGGTTTACAAAGATAAATGATGCATGATGATTAGATATTTGTTGGAATGGATTAAATGCTTAAATGTTTTGTATTTTTGTGGTATGGAGCAAAGGTATCGATATTCGAGTTATAAAAACGATACCTCTATGATATTTTGATATGTAGGAAGTCAGTATGATAATTTGGTATCAATACCTTACCACAAGTGTCGATACTTAGGGTAGAATAATCAATACTTTATTAAAGGTACTGATAAATTCTGGGGTCTGATTTTTAGACGAGAAACAGAATAATGTTTTGATATTGATTTTCCAATCGATATCGATACCATATAAGAGAAATATCAACACATTTGTTTTAGTATCGATACCTAAGTAACTTGTTTTGGAATTTTGCTAAGTGGCTCTAATGCATGTTTAATTGATATTATAAGTTTGTTTGAAGTATGTAACACCCTAAATTTGGGCCTAAAAGTTTTGGGCCTTGAGCATGGGAGTAGTTGAAGACAGCTTATAATATTCTATTGTGCGTGAAAATTTCGTAGTTGAAGGCTTGTTTTAGTGGTTAAGTGTGCTGAGAAGTGTTGGAGAAGTCCTGGGTTCAAACCTGGACTCTAGCAAAAATTTTCGTTTAAGGTGAATCAAACCCTGGGTGTAGTAGGTAGGCCTTAAGAATATTGTTGGAGAAATTGTGACACAAAAAGCCTTGTGGCTTAGTGGCAAGTAGCGTATGGAGCATTTAAGGGGAGGCATGGGTTCGAATCCCATGGCAAGCAAAGAGCATTTATTTTGCTAATAGGGGGCGATAAGAGTTGGTGTTGAATTTAAACTCTGATGATGGAGGGATCCCAAATCGAGAAGCTAACATAAGAGTGGATGAGAAGCTAGCTTTAAATAGAGAGAACCATGAGGAGAGTAAAGGTACCTTTCTTGGCTGATCCCTTTCGCTTTATGGCGTGCTCGTTTGGGTTGGGCGTCGGCTAAGAGTGCTTGGAGCGTGGATTAACTCCAGTCTCCAATCAGGTGTGTATTTCTCACTACTCTAGCTGTAGGATGGCTACTTCGGGCCGCGATGGGCCGAAAGGGGCCATGTGGGCCCAATGGGCCTACCGTCCCAATTGGATAAGTTGTTTGATTGTGTAGTAAATATTGGACTAGGCTAGGTGAATCTCATATATGTGGCTAGATTTGGGCTAAAAAGGGCCACACGAGCGTGTGGGCCCATTTGGGCCGGGAAGGGCTTTAGGCCCATTCGTATTATTATCCTTGTTTAGAATACTTTAGTTTACCAAATTACTAAAATACCCTCGACTTGTAAAATTACCAAAGTACCCCCGATTTATAAAATTACCCAAATATCCTCTATTTGTAAAATTACTGAAATAAGATAAAATTACCATTTTACCCTCGATTTATAGAATTACCGTTTTACCCTCATTTACAGAATTACCATTTTACCCTCGATTTATAGAATTACCATTTTACCCTCAATTTACAAAATTACAGAAATACCCTTGGTTTATAAAATTACCAAAATACCCTCGATCAATAAAATTACCAAAATACCCCTAATTTGTAAAATTACCAAAATACCCCTAATTTGTGAAACTACCAAAATACCCCTGTAGGGTAGAATTACCGAAATACCCCTATAGGGTAGAATTACCAAAATACCCCTGTAGGGTAAAATTACCGAAATACCCCTGTAGGGTAGAATTACTAAAATACCCCTGTAGGGTGGAATTACCGAGATACCCTTGTGGGGTAAAATTACCATTTTTCCCTTAGGGTGTTAAATGATTGTTTTGCCCTTGTGGGCAAGTGACTAAGTTGGACTGTGTGGTTGACGAATTTGATTGTGAATATATGTTGGTGATATGAATTACTCGATCGTGACTGTTTGATTCAAATATGGGCATGAAAACTAAGTTGGATCAAGGGATAATTGGTTGAAAATGATGGTAGGCACTTAAACACATTATTCCTCATCCAAAACCTTTTAATTTCTTTAATCGAATATAGCAACTCATTTGGTCCCTTATCTTATTCATGCAAGGTATGCCATGGCCAAAGGTATGCTAACTCTTCCTTTCGTTTTTGAACAACATGAGGGGTGTCTCCAAATTCCAACATAATAATCACATCATTACAATGCCAAAAGGAAAAATCCATCACATCACAGTATAAATAATTTCCAAACAACAAATCAAGGGAATTTTCAACCTCAATCGAATTGAGCAAAGATATTTGAAAATTTTCAGATGACTTACCTTGACGAATATTAAGAGAAGACAATTGAGGATTGGGTTTACCTTTCTCGGTCAAAATGAATCTTCTCTCTTTGGATAGATAATGTAAGACAAACCTATTACTCCGATAAATTTGAATAGGTGGTGACGCACCATGACATGTCTTGCTCCTCGAGGGGTAGAATTCACAAAAATAAGAATGGTTAGTATTATCGAAAACTATGGACTTAAATGGAAAAGGAAAGTTACCATGGAAATTTGATTCAATTCCAAAAACATAGGTTGGCCTTACCTTCTCGAAATGAGACGAAAATTCCAGATGTGGCCAAGCAAGGTGATTAGCAAACAAATCAAAATTGAAACCCAAATTATTGAATTTCACCTTCTTATCAAAAGTTTGAACATCAAGCAAACATAATTTGAATGCAAATGATGCAAAATGCTTAATGTTTCTGTAAAATGAATTCATGTAGCAAATACCAAGCTTGAACACACGAACTTGATTAGGAATTCCAACAAGCAACATATTAGAAGAAGATATAATCAACTCACCACACAAATTATATTTCACTAGTTTAAACACACATGTTGATTTGACAAAACCGAGCATACCAAAATGCAAAGGTTCATACTTCAAGAGTATTATTCGGGAATGCAAATCACTACATGGAAATTTCGCACAAAAACTCAAAGATTGTTCATGAAGAACACAATTGCACATATCATGTGAAGATCTTTTAACATGGATGCCAAACAAAGAATTTTTAAAGAACATGCAACTTTTCAAACAGGCAGATTTATCACAAATCAATTGAGCAGGCATATTTAAACATAAAGATTTAACACATGAGTTCAAAAAGTTTGCAGGGTCAAACACATCAGAATTTTTAAGTGACAGACTTTGATTAAACATATTCAAAATTCGCTTAGAGAAAACTAATCCAATGTTGTCAACAAATTTGCCAATGTAGTAATCGTCATAAGAAATCTGTATATGGCACCTTTTAAATAACAATCGTTAACAACAGTAAGTGAACAAAAATTAGCCAAATCAAGTGACTTTGATTTGATAAACAAAGAATCCTTACCTTCCTTACCTTCGATCGCAAGTGGGTGGTTGTCATTCGCGAACTTCCTTTTTTCGAACAACCTAAAACACCTCTCATTTGGAAGGTAATGTAGATGGAATTGGTCGCACAAACTTCTAGGAACCTGAAAAGTTAATTCACAAGAAGATTGAACAGGTGGGTTAGTAGAAATAATCCTCACTTGCTCACTTGTTTTCTCACTCGATTCTTTTTCTTCTGAATCACTCGTTTCTTTTGTTTCAATTTCTTTTTCATCTTCTTTTTCACTCTCAAATTTCTTTTCGTTCTCTTTTTCAATCTCATTTTCTTTTTCTTTTTCCTTTTGCTTTTCAAAGGCTTTTTCAAAGGCTTCTTCAAGTTCTCTCAAGATTCGCTCATTTTCTCTCTTACTTGCCTCTTGCCTCTCTTTTCTTTTTATTTCGTTTTCTTTTTCTTCTTTTGCTTTTTTTTTCTTTTCTTTGTTTTCTCTTTACAAGAATGTACAAAAGAATCATGAGAATACAAATCTTGTTCGAAAGATGAAGAACTATTTGCATAACTTCGTGAAGAATACTCCGAGTAAGATTTCTTTGAAGATCTAGTAGGAGTATGTCTTTCTCTTCGAACGCCATCTTGGAACGAATCAAAATCATAATCGGCTTCTCGTCTTCTCAAATTTCTTGATGAAAAGGACTTTTGATCAAAGTCACTTCTTGAATTCGCTGCTGAATATGAGTCATAGTATGAATCTCTTTGTCTCGAAGTAGATGGTGAAAAGGAATCACGATTGGAACTTTTTTCAGGTAGTAGTCGGGGGTATATCTCCGTGGGGTTCTTGGTTCCGTTTTACGACTTGAAGAAACTCGATCACTTTGGTCTCGTTTAGTCGACATTCTTCACATTTCTTGAACCAAGTATTGGTATTCCGATTCGATGAACTCTTCGCGTGACATGATTTTTGTTGCTAAAAAGAAAACGTTAAATCACAAAACAAAATAAAAAAAATTAAGTACCTCACCACAAACCTCACAATTTCGCTCGAAAAGAAGAAGGAAAAGGTGTCACTCCCGCTCGTGTTTACACTCGTTTGGCTTTTACCTCCACTCGAATGTTCTCACTCGCTCGTGCCTTTTACCTCTCAATCTTCCTCTCGTGACCTTGTAACAGACTTAGTATGACTTGATCTCTAGTATTGTGGATCGGTTTCAAATGGTTTTACAAAGGATAGCAAAAGAGGGGTTACGGGTTGGCTGAAAGAAAAGGGAATTGGGTAAAAAATTGTGGCGTGTATGAGATTAGAACAGAAGATGGATCGGGAACTATTTCAAATCAAGGCTTGATGTTCAAATAGCGATCAAATTGCATACAACACCCTTTTTTTCAATTTTTTTTTGAATTTTTTTTAAACTTGTATAACTTTTTTTGTACTATATCAGCAAACTAAATACAATAGCAACACTTTTTTACGCGATTTTTTTTTCTCTGGCAGTGTAGATTTTTATTTTTATAGCAACAGCAGCTAACTAATCAAAATGAGAAAACTTCGGTATACGAAAAAAAATTTTCTACTCTTTTTTTTTACAACGAACCTATTTCGATCTTGATACGAACGTCGGCGCCTCTCATTTTACAAGCTCTGATACCAAATGATACGAACCGCCTTGGGGAGAGTCGAGTCGTATGCTGAGTTGCCCGATCGTCTACGAGAAAGTATCGTTCAATTCGCTTTTGAAATGAAGTTGATGGGAAAATAGGACGGAAGCTATGTATAATGGTTCTATGATGGTTTATGGATAAGAATAATATGTATAGGTTCGGTTAAATTGGAAGGGAAAGTGAAAGAAGTTAATAGATGATGGATATGGAAGAAAAGGGTTCTTAAAAGTAAGCACGAACCAATATTAGAAAATATCGACCCAAATGCTTATAGACTTTCAAGGTGGTGGATGAAAGTGATAAACCTCGACCCGCTACTTAGCAAAGTAGGAACCTTAGTATAAGGGTGAACGAAACAGGTTAACGCCACTACTAGGTAGATAAGTCAACAAAGTCTCAAACAAAGTTTAGAGAAGAAAATTCTCACAAAATTAAATTCAATAGAAATTTGGCAAAAAGTTTTTTTTACATGGAAATTGCACAAGTATTTATAGACCTAAAGTCTAGGTAGCCGAATGGCCTTTCATACTTACACATTAATTAAAAGAAAATTCTAGAAAAATAACTCTTAATGTGCATGACCAGATTCGGCTTTGGGAATGGTGGATGAATGCATCTTCATGCTTAAGAAAACTCAAAGTGAATCATTTTAGTTTAAACTCGGTTTTGTCTTTAATGCATTAAATAAAATTTGCACATATTTATTTAAGCATTAAACTTGTCTTATATTAATATTTGTTTTTAATATGTCATAGTCATAACATATTTTAATTATGTTCACATTTTAGCCGAATTAATGCATGACATTAATGTGTTCACATCATGCCAAATTTAAGAGTGTTCATGAGATGTCTTAATGATTTGTTTATTTCATGTAGGTACATCCCTTTGGACGGCACATGCATGTAAGGAGATTAAAAGCAAGCATGAATTTTGAAAGGTGCATGGATGGTTGGGGGACTTGAATCACTTAGGTGCATGTTTAGTTAAGTGCATGTATGACCATATCCAATGTCTTCAAGGTTCATGAATGTTTCCATTCATGTATGGTGTGCTATCTCTTCATTCTTCAAGGTGACCATTCGGCCAAAGGACACTCACACATGCATTGGACGGTTCATGTATTGATCATGTGTTCACACCTTGTGTTCACATCAAGATGACCATTCGGTTGGACATTCACACATATTCCTAGATTATGTCAAAATTTCCACTGTATGCATAATAGCCCATTACCCATAACCAAGGAATACACCCCTTTTAGTCTGTTTTTGTTAAACTTTTTTTCGTAAAGATTTGTATCTAGATTCACATGATAAACTATTGTAGGGCATTTTCTTTACCTTCATATATTAAGCATTTCAATTGGAATGCCACAGGAAATGTTTTAAAGAAGAAAGAAATTGTGAATTGATTTTCTTTAACGGTTAAGTTTTTTTGTGGTAAAACCCGAAATCTAGATCCCATGAATCAGGTAGAGTTGAGGGTGTTACAATATAACTCATATTTAAAATTATTTAAAATAGTTCTCATAGTATTTCAGGAGTAAATTCTAGCTTTTAGGCTAGTTTTTATTAGATTTTATAACTTTTCAAATTTGTTTGTTTTCAAATTAATTATGTTTTTATTTATTTTGGCATAATCTAGGAATACACCCCTTTTTGTCTGTTTTTGTTAAACTTCTTTTCATAAAGATTTGTATCTAGATTCACATGATAAACTATTGTAGGGCATTTTCTTTACCTTCATATATTAAGCATTTCAATTGGAATGCCACAGGAAATGTTTTAAAGAAGAAAGAAATTGTGAATTGATTTTCTTAAACGGTTAAGATTTTTGAGGAAACACCCGAAATCTAGATCCCATGAATCAGGTCGAGTTTAGGGAGTTACATTATAACTCATATTTAAAATTATTTAAAATAGTTCTTATAGTATTTCAGGAGTAAATTCTAGCTTTTAGGCTAGTTTTTATTAGATTTTATAACTTTTCAAATTTGTTTATTTTCAAATTAATTATGTTTTTATTTATTTTGGCATAGTCTATGAATACACCCCTTTTAGTCTGTTTTTGTTCAACTTCTTTTCGTAAAGATTTGTATCTAGATTCACATGATAAACTATTGTAGGGCATTTTCTTTACCTTCATATATTAAGCGTTTCAATTGGAATGTCACAGGAAATGTTTTAAAGAAGAAAGAAATTGTTAATTGATTTTCTTAAACGGTTAAGTTTTTTTTGTGGTAACACCCGAAATCTAGATCCCATGAATCAGGTCGATTTGAGGGTGTTACATTATAACTCATACTTAAAATTATTTAAAATAGTTCTCATTGTATTTCAGGAGTAAATTCTAGCTTTTAGGCTAGTTTTTATTAGATTTTATAACTTTTCAAATTTGTTTGTTTTAAAATTAATTATGTTCTTATTTATTTTGGCATGATCTAGGAATACACCCCTTTTAGTCTATTTTTGTTAAACTTCTTTTCGTAAAGATTTGTATCTAGATTCACATGATAAACTATTGTAGGACATTTTCTTTACCTTCATATATTAAGCATTTCAATTGGAAAGCCATAGGAAATGTTTTAAAGAAGAAAGAAATTGTGAATTGATTTTCTTAAACGGTTAAGTTTTTTGTGGGAACACTCGAAATCTAGATCCCATGAATCAGGTCGAGTTGAGGGTGTTACATTATAACTCATATTTAAAATTATTTAAAATAGTTCTCATAGTATTTCAGGAGTAAATTCTAGCTTTTAGGCTAGTTTTTATTAGATTTTATAACTTTTCAAAATTGTTTGTTTTCAAATTAATTATGTTTTTATTTATTTTGGCATAATCTAGGAATACACCCCTTTTAGTCTGTTTTTGTTAAACTTCTTTTCATAAAGATTTGTATCTAGATTCACATGATAAACTATTGTAGGGCATTTTCTTTACCTTCATATATTAAGCATTTCAATTGGAATGCCACAGGAAATGTTTTAAAGAAGAAAGAAATTGTGAATTGATTTTCTTTAACGGTTAAGTTTTTTGTGGTAAAACCCGAAATCTAGATCCCATGAATCAGGTAGAGTTGAGGGTGTTACAATATAACTCATATTTAAAATTATTTAAAATAGTTCTCATAGTATTTCAGGAGTAAATTCTAGCTTTTAGGCTAGTTTTTATTAGATTTTATAACTTTTCAAATTTGTTTGTTTTCAATTAATTATGTTTTTATTTATTTTGGCATAATCTAGGAATACACCCCTTTTAGTCTGTTTTTGTTAAACTTCTTTTCATAAAGATTTGTATCTAGATTCACATGATAAACTATCGTAGGGCATTTTCTTTACCTTCATATATTAAGCATTTCAATTGGAATGCCACAGGAAATGTTTTAAAGAAGAAAGAAATTGTGAATTGATTTTCTTAAACGGTTAAGATTTTTGAGGAAACACCCGAAATCTAGATCCCATGAATCAGGTCGAGTTTAGGGAGTTACATTATAACTCATATTTAAAATTATTTAAAATAGTTCTTATAGTATTTCAGGAGTAAATTCTAGCTTTTAGGCTAGTTTTTATTAGATTTTATAACTTTTCAAATTTGTTTATTTTCAAATTAATTATGTTTTTATTTATTTTGGCATAATCTATGAATACACCCCTTTTAGTCTGTTTTTGTTCAACTTCTTTTCGTAAAGATTTGTATCTAGATTCACATGATAAACTATTGTAGGGCATTTTCTTTACCTTCATATATTAAGCGTTTCAATTGGAATGTCACAGGAAATGTTTTAAAGAAGAAAGAAATTGTTAATTGATTTTCTTAAACGGTTAAGTTTTTTTGTGGTAACACCCAAATCTAGATCCCATGAATCAGGTCGAGTTGAGGGTGTTACATTATAACTCATATTTAAAATTATTTAAAATAGTTCTCATTGTATTTCAGGAGTAAATTCTAGCTTTTAGGCTAGTTTTTATTAGATTTTATAACTTTTCAAATTTGTTTGTTTTAAATTAATTATGTTCTTATTTATTTTGGCATGATCTAGGAATACACCCCTTTTAGTCTGTTTTTGTTAAACTTCTTTTCGTAAAGATTTGTACCTAGATTCACATGATAAACTATTGTAGGGCATTTTCTTTACCTTCATATATTAAGCATTTCAATTGGAAAGCCACAGGAAATGTTTTAAAGAAGAAAGAAATTGTGAATTGATTTTCTTTAACGGTTAAGTTTTTTTGTGGTAAAACCCGAAATCTAGATCCCATGAATCAGGTAGAGTTGAGGGTGTTACAATATAACTCATATTTAAAATTATTTAAAATAGTTCTCATAGTATTTCAGGAGTAAATTCTAGCTTTTAGGCTAGTTTTTATTAGATTTTATAACTTTTCAAATTTGTTTGTTTTCAAATTAATTATGTTTTTATTTATTTTGGCATAATCTAGGAATACTCCCCTTTTAGTCTGTTTTTGTTAAACTTCTTTTCATAAAGATTTGTATCTAGATTCACATGATAAACTATCGTAGGGCATTTTCTTTACCTTCATATATTAAGCATTTCAATTGGAATGCCACAGGAAATGTTTTAAAGAAGAAAGAAATTGTGAATTGATTTTCTTAAACGGTTAAGATTTTTGAGGAAACACCCGAAATCTAGATCCCATGAATCAGGTCGAGTTTAGGGAGTTACATTATAACTCATATTTAAAATTATTTAAAATAGTTCTTATAGTATTTCAGGAGTAAATTCTAGCTTTTAGGCTAGTTTTTATTAGATTTTATAACTTTTCAAATTTGTTTGTTTTCAAATTAATTATGTTTTTATTTATTTTGGCATAATCTAGGAATACACCCCTCTTAGTCTGTTTTTGCTAAACTTCTTTTCGTAAAGATTTGTCTCTAGATTCACATGATAAACTATTGTAGGGCATTTTCTTTACCTTCATATATTAAGCATTTCAATTGGAATGCCACAGGAAATGTTTTAAAGAAGAAAGAAATTGTGAATTGATTTTCTTAAACGGTTAAGTTTTTTGTGGAACACTCAAATCTAGATCCCATGAATCAGGTCGAGTTGAGGGTGTTACATTATAACTCATATTTAAAATTATTTAAAATAGTTCTCATAGTATTTCAGGAGTAAATTCTAGCTTTTAGGCTAGTTTTTATTAGATTTTATAACTTTTCAAATTTGTTTGTTTTAAATTAATTATGTTTTATTTATTTTGGCATGATCTAGGAATACACCCCTTTTAGTCTGTTTTTGTTAAACTTCTTTTCGTAAAGATTTGTACCTAGATTCACATGATAAACTATTGTAGGGCATTTTCTTTACCTTCATATATTAAGCATTTCAATTGGAAAGCCACAGGAAATGTTTTAAAGAAGAAAGAAATTGTGAATTGATTTTCTTAAACGGTTAAGTTTTTTTGTGGAACACTCAAAATCTAGATCCCATGAATCAGGTCGAGTTGAGGGTGTTACATTATAACTCATATTTAAAATTATTTAAAATAGTTCTCATAGTATTTCAGGAGTAAATTCTAGCTTTTAGGCTAGTTTTTATTAGATTTTATAACTTTTCAAAATTGTTTGTTTTCAAATTAATTATGTTTTTATTTATTTTGGCATAATCTAGGAATACACCCCTTTTAGTCTGTTTTTGTTAAACTTCTTTTCATAAAGATTTGTATCTAGATTCACATGATAAACTATTGTAGGGCATTTTCTTTACCTTCATATATTAAGCATTTCAATTGGAATGCCACAGGAAATGTTTTAAAGAAGAAAGAAATTGTGAATTGATTTTCTTAAACGGTTAAGATTTTTGAGGAACACCCGAAATCTAGATCCCATGAATCAGGTCGAGTTTAGGGTGTTACATTATAACTCATATTTAAAATTATTTAAAATAGTTCTATAGTATTTCAGGAGTAAATTCTAGCTTTTAGGCTAGTTTTTATTAGATTTTATAACTTTTCAAATTTGTTTTTTTCAAATTAATTATGTTTTTATTTATTTTGGCATAATCTATGAAGACACCCCTTTTAGTCTGTTTTTGTTCAACTTCTTTTCGTAAAGATTTGTATCTAGATTCACATGATAAACTATTGTAGGGCATTTTCTTTACCTTCATATATTAAGCGTTTCAATTGGAATGTCACAGGAAATGTTTTAAAGAAGAAAGAAATTGTAATTGATTTTCTTAAACGGTTAAGTTTTTTTGTGGTAACACCCGAAATCTAGATCCCATGAATCAGGTCGAGTTGAGGGTGTTACATTATAACTCATATTTAAAATTATTTAAAATAGTTCTATAGTATTTCAGGAGTAAATTCTAGCTTTTAGGCTAGTTTTTATTAGATTTTATAACTTTTCAAATTTGTTTGTTTTCAAATTAATTATGTTTTTATTTATTTTGGCATAATCTAGGAATACACCCCTCTTAGTCTGTTTTTGCTAAACTTCTTTTCGTAAAGATTTGTCTCTAGATTCACATGATAAACTATTGTAGGGCATTTTCTTTACCTTCATATATTAAGCATTTCAATTGGAATGCCACAGGAAATGTTTTAAAGAAGAAAGAAATTGTGAATTGATTTTCTTAAACGGTTAAGTTTTTTGTGGTAACACCCGAAATCTAGATCCCATGAATCAGGTCGAGTTGAGGGTGTTACATTATAACTCATATTTAAAATTATTTAAAATAGTTCTCATAGTATTTCAGGAGTAAATTCTACTTTTAGGCTAGTTTTTGTTAGATTTATAACTTTTCAAATTTGTTTGTTTCAAATTAATTATGTTTTTATTTATTTTGGCATAATCTAGGAATACACCCCTTTTGTCTGTTTTTGTTAAACTTCTTTTCATAAAGATTTGTATCTAGATTCACATGATAAACTATTGTAGGGCATTTTCTTTACCTTCATATATTAAGCATTTCAATTGGAATGCCACAGGAAATGTTTTAAAGAAGAAAGAAATTGTGAATTGATTTTCTTAAACGGTTAAGATTTTTGAGGAACACCCGAAATCTAGATCCCATGAATCAGGTCGAGTTGAGGGTGTTACATTATAACTCATATTTAAAATTATTTAAAATAGTTCTTATAGTATTTCAGGAGTAAATTCTAGCTTTAGGCTAGTTTTTATTAGATTTTATAACTTTTCAAATTTGTTTTTTTCAAATTAATTATGTTTTTATTTATTTTGGCATAATCTATGAATACACCCTTTTAGTCTGTTTTTGTTCAACTTCTTTTCGTAAAGATTTGTATCTAGATTCACATGATAAACTATTGTAGGGCATTTTCTTTACCTTCATATATTAAGCTTTCAATTGGAATGCAAGGAAATGTTTTAAAGAAGAAAGAAATTGTTAATTGATTTTCTTAAACGGTTAAGTTTTTTTGTGGTAACACCGAAATCTAGATCCCATGAATCAGGTCGAGTTGAGGGTGTTACATTATAACTCATATTTAAAATTATTTAAAATAGTTCTCATAGTATTTCAGGAGTAAATTCTAGCTTTTAGGCTAGTTTTTATTAGATTTTATAACTTTTCAAATTTGTTTGTTTTCAATTAATTATGTTTTATTTATTTTGGCATAATCTAGGAATACACCCCTTTTAGTCTGTTTTTGTTAAACTTCTTTTCGTAAAGATTTGTATCTAGATTCACATGATAAACTATTGTAGGGCATTTTCTTTACCTTCATATATTAAGCATTTCAATTGGAAGCCGCAGGAAATGTTTTAAAGAAGAAAGAAATTGTGAATTGATTTTCTTAAACGGTTAAGTTTTTTGTGGTAACACCCAAATCTAGATCCCATGAATCAGGTCGAGTTGAGGGTGTTACATTATAACTCATATTTAAAATTATTTAAAATAGTTCTCATAGTATTTCAGGAGTAAATTCTAGCTTTTAGGCTAGTTTTTATTAGATTTTATAACTTTTCAAATTGTTTGTTTTAAATTAATTATGTTTTATTTATTTTGGCATATCTAGGAATACACCCCTTTTAGTCTGTTTTTGTTAAACTTCTTTTCGTAAAGATTTGTACCTAGATTCACATGATAAACTATTGTAGGGCATTTTCTTTACCTTCATATATTAAGCATTTCAATTGGAAGCCACAGGAAATGTTTAAAGAAGAAAGAAATTGTGAATTGATTTCTTAAACGGTTAAGTTTTTTGTGGAACACCAAATCTAGATCCCATGAATCAGGTCGAGTTGAGGGTGTTACATTATAACTCATATTAAAATTATTTAAAATAGTTCTCATAGTATTCAGGAGTAAATTCTAGCTTTTAGGCTAGTTTTATTAGATTTTATAACTTTCAAATTGTTTGTTTTCAAATTAATTATGTTTTTATTTATTTTGGCATAATCTAGGAATACACCCCTTTTAGTCTGTTTTTGTTAAACTTCTTTTCTAAAGATTTGTATCTAGATTCACATGATAAACTATTGTAGGGCATTTTCTTTACCTTCATATATTAAGCATTTCAATTGGAATGCCACAGGAAATGTTTTAAAGAAGAAAGAAATTGTGAATTGATTTTCTTAAACGGTTAAGTTTTTGAGGAACACCCGAAATCTAGATCCCATGAATCAGGTCGAGTTTAGGGTGTTACATTATAACTCATATTTAAAATTATTTAAAATAGTTCTATAGTATTTCAGGAGTAAATTCTAGCTTTTAGGCTAGTTTTTATTAGATTTTATAACTTTTCAAATTTGTTTTTTCAAATTAATTATGTTTTTATTTATTTGGCATAATCTAGAATACACCCCTTTTAGTCTGTTTTGTTAACTTCTTTTCGTAAAGATTTGTATCTAGATTCACATGATAAACTATGTAGGGCATTTTCTTACCTTCATATATTAAGCTTTCAATTGGAATGCACAGGAAATGTTTTAAAGAAGAAAGAAATTGTAATTGATTTCTTAAACGGTTAAGTTTTTTTGTGGTAACACCGAAATCTAGATCCCATGAATCAGGTCGAGTTGAGGGTGTTACATTATAACTCATATTTAAAATTATTTAAAATAGTTCTCATAGTATTTCAGGAGTAAATTCTAGCTTTTAGGCTAGTTTTTATTAGATTTTATAACTTTTCAAATTGTTTGTTTTCAAATTAATTATGTTTTTATTTATTTTGGCATAATCTAGGAATACACCCCTTTAGTCTGTTTTTGCTAAACTTCTTTTCGTAAAGATTGTTCTAGATTCACATGATAAACTATTGTAGGGCATTTCTTTACCTTCATATATTAAGCATTTCAATTGGAATGCCACAGGAAATGTTTTAAAGAAGAAAGAAATTGTGAATTGATTTCTTAAACGGTTAAGTTTTTTGGTAACACCGAATCTAGATCCCATGAATCAGGTCGAGTTAGGGTACATTATAACTATTAAATTATAAATAGTTCTCATAGTATTCAGGGTAATTCTATTTAGCTAGTTTTTTTAGATTAATAACTTTTCAAATTTGTTTGTTTTCAAATTAATTATGTTTTTATTTATTTTGGCATAATCTAGGAATACCCCTTTGTCTGTTTTGTTAAACTTCTTTTCATAAAGATTTGTATCTAGATTCACATGATAAACTATTGTAGGGCATTTCTTTACCTTCATATATTAAGCATTTCAATTGGAATGCCACAGGAAATGTTTTAAAGAAGAAAGAAATGTGAATTGATTTCTTAAACGGTTAAGATTTTTGAGGAAACACCCGAAATCTAGATCCCATGAATCAGGTCGAGTTAGGTGTTACATTATATCATATTAAATATTTAAAATAGTCATAGTTTCAGGAGTAATTCAGCTTTAGGTAGTTTTATTAGATTTATAACTTTTCTTTGTTTTCAATTAATTATGTATTTCATCTATGAATACTTTAGTGTTGTTACCTCTAAAGATTTGTATCTAGATTCACATGATAAACTATTGGTGGGATTTTCTTTACCTTCATATCATTAAGCGTTTCAAATTGGAATGTCATAGGAAATGTTTTAAAGAAGAAAGAAAGTTGTTAATTGATTTTCTTAAACTTGTT